>NW_009633010.1:2481-28870 GCF_000690535.1 Cariama cristata | reverse complement strand
AACCAGACAGCTCTCATTGACCCAAGTACCTCATGGAGGCACAGCACTTCGTTACACCTGACCACAATATTTCTTTCCAAATACAGAAGGTGGAGGTTTTTTTGAAAGGAGCATTGTTTAATTACTAGAGCACACACCACGGTTAAAAATTCCTACTTAATTCTAGGTTCTGTTACTGATTGATACATGCCATTTAGCAATTCTCTTAGGAAGCAATTTTCAAAATATGATGAGTGTAATTGTACCTATGAAATGTGTGCATATTTTTAACATGCTAAATATTTGTATTTATATAAAAACCAGTATTAGATTAATATCTAATATTACATCATTTTAAAATTAGCCACCAAATTTGACTTTGTCAATGAAAACAGAATTGTAACTGGTATTTGCATGTTTGTTATCTCTGCCTAAATGACTGAAAGAATCATCTGTGCAGCTTCTATTTACAATTGCACAGATACTTTGCATACCTAAATTGCACTCCTCCTACATTGAAAAGCAGGCTTTGCATGGATATTACAGTCATTTAAAAAGAAAATTACGTTGTTCTAGTTTAGGATTATCACTAATATATTCACTTATTTGTGCAAAATAAAAATATTCTGAGAACCCAACATTCATCTATCAACCATTTAAAAAAAAAACTGTAAAAAGTTTGGTCAGCTCAGGTTAGAAAGGCACTAATTTCCCTTTCTCTTGTGGTAACTACTAACAAACTATTTCTAATTGTTCATAGTATACATAAGTTTTAAAAACTAAGTACACTTTTTATATATTGTTTACATATAGTACACATTATGTATCGTTGAAGTATTTTTATGTCAAAACATTAAAAAAGCATAGAACAAACTGCAAATTTTCAAGCTGCACTGTATTTTACGGGGACATATACAACTCTATAGGAATTCAAGTTATTTAAATTCTGCCTTTCTTTCTTTCTAGGGCAGGAACTAAATTATGGTCCCCACAAGTTTCAGAAGATGGTAAAGCACATCCCTTCAAGATAAATTTGGAAGCTGAACCACAGGTAAGAATTGTTAAAAGTTATCTAACCATTTTCATTCGCCTTTTTACACTCTAAATGATCTCCCTTGTGGTTATTAAAATTCTTTGAATAGCACTTCATCCATTATCTGCCAGTTTAAGCTAATACAAACGATCACAATTATGATATGTTTGAACATAATTTTATCTGACTGGATGTTTTTGTTTTTTCAGCTATATCTGAAACAAAACATTAACAAGTTACAACACATTCTCATTTTTCTTTAAAACTGTTCATATCACCTTAGTTTTATTATGGAAAGAAAATATCTCCTTTTATTCTGATATGGTTTAAGCTGCTTTAACTCTTTTAGAGATTCTTCATCATATGAGGAAGTTCTTCAATCAGGAATAAATGTCAGGTACCAAAGCAACGCACTCATCACATCACAAAAATCATTTAAACAGAGAGATCATCAGTTAAACAGAGAGATCCATTAATGCTGGGTCTCTTTACTTCCATACCTTTTTATACTACACCACAGAACTGAAAGGTACAAATTTGTACAAAACCGTTGTACTGATCAATAAGCAAACCATTCACCACTTCTGACCAGTCAAGCCTTGGTCCTCGTATACGACCAAAGCAAATCCAATTAATTGAAATCTTCCTCTCTCTTCAAATTCACACCCAGACCCTTGTGCAAAGCATGAGCCGAAGTCTCCGTATTGTTAATAGTTATTTAGCTAGCTACTGTCTACAACTGGTGCTTTATTCCTTTGTCATTCCTCTTTAACCTACATGAACATTTGCTGTTCTCTCAAGAGGGGGAGGGAAGAGCATTCTGCTGATCCTGGAAGGCCAGGATCAAAGCAAGTATGTCAAAGTACTTATTCTGTGTATCCTAGGAAAAAATGTAAGCGCAGATTCCATTTTAATAAATCCTATGCAATAAATAGTTCCACCAATTCTGTTTTCACGGGGACACTCCCAAACATTAATATGACATTTCAGTGTTCCTGTTCTCTCTTTTCTTTCCAATCTAAAAACTTGCATTAAGTGATACAGCAAACTTCATCAGAAATAACATAGCTTCTTCAGCAGTAGGAGATAGTACAATGAAGAAAGAAAACTATTTTAAATGCGTATTTTTGTGGAATAGCTAGGATACACATAGAATAAATAGCAATGGAACAAAATCACTAAAAAAGCTATAGAGAAAACCATGTAGGCATGTGTGACAGGACAGTAATCCCTTCACATGAAAACTGCATTCCTAAGAAGGATAGTTACCTAAAAATAATTCACAAGGTTTCACTAAGTGCTATTTGGCAGACTATTGAAAAGCAGTCTGCATTGGGCAGGCAGAAAACCTGTTTCGCCTAGATCAAGCAGACAACAATCTTTTTGGTTTAGTATCTCTCTCTCTTTCCTTCCTAGGAAAATCACCAGTACTGAGTATATTTAATAAACAGTAGACCTCAGGAAAGTAACAATGTTTGTAAACAAATATGCTAAACCATTCTAGAGATGATTTACATTTTGGATTAAATTCTTCCATCCAAGAATATTCATCACTCTGACCTCCCTGTGCAAAAAAACACAGCCTTTTTTCCTACAATGGCTGAAATTTTAAATTACATTTTACCGCATATTTAGTCACAACACACGAGACCCAGCAGTGTGTAAACCAGTAGTGAAAACAGTACAACATCAAAGTTTCCTTAACCTCAGATGACAAATTATTGCACAACTATAACCTGCGCTGTTTAGGTCATATTAGAGTTTGCTGAAGTCCAACAATAAAGAAAGACATTGAAGCCCAGATGAATGGAGGAAAATCCAAAAGCAGTATAGTGCTACTTCAAAAGTAAAGCCCTTTTATCCAAAAGTATGGTACACATTGATTGGTGTGCAGAAATCAAAAATCACTGAGTTCAATAAAAGCATTTCCTCCATTGATATAATAATTAAAATTACTCAAAAGGTCATAGATGTTATAAAAGTAGTCATATTTTTTTCACTCTTGCCAAATGGACATTTTAAAGTTCACTAAAAATATTTCACAAAGGGAAGTCAATAACTTAAGATACATTATAAGCCAATTAAATAACTATAACAGATGAAGACTTACACAATCTAATTTCTATTTGCAAGCTAATAAACGGTAGTTATAAATGAAAGGAAAACATATTTTAAATTGTTCAGCAATTTGGCCAAATATGTGGCCAAATAATGCTTACTTTAGCTTCAAAGAATGATAATTATTCTACAGATGCTGGGAGATGGTTATGTGAAAACTGATAAACAACTAAATACCGAGCCTACGTGCAGCTATGGAACAAGGTACTTTAGCTTCAAAGAATGATAATTATTCTACAGATGCTGGGAGATGGTTATGTGAAAACTGATAAAACAACTAAATACTGAGGCTACGTGCAGCTACGGAACAAGGAACCTTTACATTGTAGCGAACTTTTGCATTAGGCTGAGCATCCCCAAAGAGTCATTTGGAGATTGATATAGGCAATTGTCATAGCACAATGAAAGCTCTCACTGTTTCTTCCTCTGGGAAGAGGAAACCGAGGCAACAATTCTAGTGAGTAACTTACAGCAATAAGGGGCTGAGTGAGAGTCTCTCTTGAAAGCTATATATTCCCACATAAAAAACAGCCACCTAATCTTGTTAGTCTGCAGCAACCTATAGCGTGATGGATAAATAACAGGAAATAATAGATTACATGAAGTATTACTAATACAATCACATCATATTCTGTATAAACAATTTAGAACATAAGGTTCTCAAAGAATATAATTAGGAAGAGAAAACAATCTAAGTGGCAAAATGTATCTTATAAAATTATTTTTAAAATACTTTCTGCTCTATTGTCAATGTAAATCAATACTATGACCTGTAAATTCTCAGTTACAGTCCCTTTAACCTCACCTAAAATGAATTTGTTTCCATTACCACAATTTCTTGAATTGTTTTTATTTGGGCTTTTCTTTTTTGCTTCTATCTTTGCCTTTGAACATTTTGTTCAGTGTGACTAAGCTTTTGGCCATGAAAGACATTACACATTCCTGGGAGATACAAATATACTATACACATATATATGTATCAAAAAAAAAAAAAATCTACTATTCTAAAGAGTAAATTTGTAGTCTATTACCATTTATAATCAAGTTTTGAAACAATACAATTATGCTAGTCTAGTTTTGAGGACCTACTCCCTCTTCCATAACAGTATTCAGGGATAAAGATTTTAGTCACATGATACCTCCAAAATGTAAACATCTGTGTACTGCCATAGCTATTATCCCCAAGGAATCCCATCATACGGTCCGTGTTGGATGCATTTCTACAGACTTCGGGGGCTACATTCATTCTCTGCCTGATACTTATATCAGTGCAAAATGTAGTTAGCCCTGCAAAAAGGACATCAGTCAGCTGGAAAAAAATCAAGAAATTAAATACTGTAATTCTTGAATATTCCTGATTAGGAATTTCAACAACCTCCAGTTCTCGTTTAGCTTTTGAACAAAAGGAGGACTTTTTACAGATTCAATGAGATCCAATAAACACAAGAGCTGGACTATTTTTGCTGCTGTATGTTCTGTCACTGACATTTTATATGAATAGATGAGTTAAAAATAAAACAGAATTGAAGTCTAACTAACTGCAAATACTTGTTTCACAACTGTTACATTGTAAACATGCTATTATGGTGCCACATGTCTTCTGTGCTGTTCATTTGTCAACAAGAAATAAAAAGGGGGATGAAATTACAATGTTTATGGTTGTTTTTGTTCATTTTGTATCATACATGGATTTAAATCAATTTTAAATACTTTGACTTCAGTATCTGTCATAACAATGACTTTAAGTAAACATGATCCTAAACACTAGTAGATTGTTTCAACTTACTAATACATTTCGTTAACTGCAACCCAGTTCTATCAGACAGAAACAAGGAATTGCAAGTAAAATCTTTGTGCTCATTTATCTGATTGCTGCTTTCAGTAGCCTCTTACATGCTAAACATTTTCATTTAATAAAACTGCTTTTTACTGTTTGCATTTCCTGGTCACATTCTGTATATCCATGACTTTTCTTTAGGTCTGTTCCTAAATATATTTCTGAAACTGTTGTTTTAAATGAAAAGAAAGGGCCAATTCACATTCAGATGTTCATAATTTTAATAAACTATTCACCAAAACTTTGAACAGAGACTTGGTATTGTCTGAGAAAGGAAATAATGCTCTGAGGAATTAATACAAATCTACAGATGTCAAAGATGTGTCCATGCTTATCTGATCTGATCTTATTATCTTGATTTACTCTGTGGATTTAAGTATCCAAATATCTATTTTAGTTTTGGGTAATAGGTTGTATTTGTTCTAACTGGAAATTTTTCTAGCATTCCTAAAGGCTAAGGTAATCTAAAAACAGGCATTTCTGCATAAAAAAACCCACTTTGTTTAGAGTTTTATTTAGCAGAAAAAGACTAGTTTGCATAGCTTGCAAGACGTAAGTGAAAGACCACAATTGCACCTGAATAAATTTAAAGCTGAAGATGTTGGGTGTATCACCATTGAAAATATGATAGCAAATACCAGACAGTGTAAACAGTGCACAGTGATGAGGCCAAAAGCTCCAGTACATAAGATACAAGCTTCAACAATTTCAAATAAACCTGATTCAGCAGTATCAGAACTTAGACTGCCTACAGGTCATATGACACAGTGGGATAGCAACATAAATACAGAAATGGTCTATAGTATTGTAAATGTATTCCTAGTACACCAGTCACACTCAAAACCAAAGCCAAATCAAAGAACTGGCAAAGATTTCTGTGAAAATTGAAGTACTGATGACCTGCAGTATCTTAACATTGCAAGTTCCAGTCTCTAAAGAAGAGGCTTATTCAGATTGTGGAAACCTATTTGTTAGGAACAAGAGCTTTTTATTCCATGTGGATGGAAGTTCACGTGCTCTCGCAGCACTGTCTCCAAAGAGCGCTGCAGGACATCAGGACAAGGTGAAGGACTACAGCAGCAAACGTTCTTCACTCACTAGCACAGAAGGAAAACAAAAAGCCTTCAGCAGATGATAACACTGTTTTTTCCAAACTCTGTATTTCTGTGGATTAGGGAAGGACCTGAGCTGACAGGGACTCAAAGGAGACTCTACTAAACATGCACAATACAAAGAAGTGAATTTTCACATGGTCAACAGTCTTTATCACTCCTGGCCAATCACTAAAGAAGAAGATTGTAAGTTATCTGAAAGGTGATCAGAGATTTTGTTTCTAGATCTTATCCCTATGAATTCCAGAACTGGAGGAAATTATCTGGGTCAACAATAAACAAAATCATATTCCAGAAATAAACAGACAGAATGATTTCCCATTTACCCATTTCTACGTTTTACTTATTTATAATGATTTCACATTATCTTTAAATTATACAGCATCACAATTTTTGACGCACAGGTATGCTTCAAAGTATGGAATAAATTCAGAAAAATGTCCTCAATCTGATGTACATTCAAGACGATTTCAGTTAAAAGAAGTGTTAAAAACTACGTGTTTTCTAGGCAAGACATTCACAATAAAATCTTTACACTTTTGTGAGTCCCTCCATCAGTATGTGACAAAAATGCAGAAGTCAGAGATTAGCACTAAAGCAAAGCAATTAAGCTAACTATACATAAAATGTTTCTAAAAGAAGAATGTAAACAGTGCAAAACCTAGAGGACAACACAGCAGGTTACTATAATATTCATCCCTCCCATTTCTTCTTGAAGTTGGACACTATTTACAAATGTGGAATGCCTTCCGTTTGCCCTGAGGCAGGAAAATAATAGTCTCTGAATGTGTATGGCCTAAGCAGCATATAGAAAATTCATGGAAAAAACATAGTACGCTTGCACCAGTTAAAAAATAACAAAGTCGCAAAAGTAAAAAATGCGGAGATTAACAATACTGATGTTGTCAGTTTTACTCATTACCAGCTTTGGTGTGCATTGTAGCTTTGTGTATTTTGTCTGCCTATCATGTACAGGAATTCAAGCCTATTGGTACAGCTCACAATAGAAGGGCCCAGCCTTTTGTTGCAGCAGCAAATATTGATGACAAAAGACAGGTAGTGAGCTCCTCCTATAATTCTCCAATTGGGCTGTATTCATCTGGCAATATTCAAGACGCGCTTCATGGACAACTGAGGGGTCTCATTCCTAACTCATCACAAAAGTGAGTACTGGTATTTACGTATAATACGTGGACATTTGTGGTATATCACTCTCTGTTCTGTTTTCAGTTAAAAAGTCCAGCTCTTGCTGTTTTTTCTGATAATCAGGAGTTTATTGATTATCCAAAAAGAAAAAAAGGTGATAAGTGAAGCAATTTTTTCCAACACAGAAGACTACCCATTCAACTCTGTAGTAGCAACACTGCAGGTAGCTAAAATCTGCCCTCTGTGTTGGGCTGCAACACTACCTACCATCCTCCTCTCTTACAACTGCGCTTTACTCTGAACGTTTCTGAACACTAAAGTGATTGTATTTTGAGTACTAGGAATGTACAAACTAAATACGGTTACTTCATGGTTACAATTTTAAAACTTCGTTAGCTACTTTTTTAACTAGATATAAGCATTTGTAGGCCAAAGAAAGTTATTTTAACCCTTTTTTCTTTACAGGACATGAACTACTTTGAACACAAGCATAATATTCGGCCCAAACCTTTCATAGTCTCAGGCCGAAGCAGGTTATAAACTCTGAGTGCTGTGCTGGATTTGGATGCATGGTGTTATTTTTTAATGGATACTCACCATTCACATTAATAAAGCATACTGACACATTTCAAATTTACTTGTACTAGTTTAGAGCCTAACACTGAAATTTAAAAAAACTGAAATGTTTGACTCGTAGAGATCAGGCTTGAAATTCAAATTTCTACTTCCAAAAGAATGCAGGCCCACACTCCCATCTCAGTTATACTGGTAAGAGTCTGAACTACCTATGTTTATGAGCCTGATTCAGTTTACAGCGTAGCACCAGATGTTGCATACTTATAAATCTATGGCACTCCGAAATTCTTCTGTCCAAATGCAAATACGTGTAATTTGTTAACTTGCTAAATAAAAGATATCTAGTTATGTAAGTTATCATCTAGGCTATTCAGAGATTTTAGGTTTGCTTTTCAGCAGACTTTTATTCAGAAGGCAAATGAGTGCAGATCTAAAACAGCAGAACTACCTGATGCCACAGACATGTAAAGCTCGAAAATGCAGAAAAGCTTACGTATTTACATCCATCATTTTACTGTAATATTCCTCTATCATAAGCGGGAATGAAATGCCTCACTTACTCTTATTTACATTATTAAATACAGTGGGGAAAAAATGCAAACTGTGGCTAAAAATGCAAGGAAGCTCAAAAGCGCCTGAGTGATTCAATACATTGTGATGCTACCCTTTATCTTTTCTAGCGGTGGCAGTTTTTACCAGTGGACTTAGTGTTCTGCATTTCATTCTGAAAGTTCAAAATGCCTGCATTTTAATTATACTAATTTGTCTGACAAACTAGACCAGAAAAAAACAGGATGATAATTGATTCCTGTGTACAAAGGACAATTCATACGGATTATCAGGTTTGTGAGACGCGTTAAATTTTTCAGCCACTTGAGTGATAAAGAGGAGACTGTAGAAGATGGATAGAGTCCCATGCTTCTGTGAACAAGAACTATCAATGTAGAACACAGATGCAGTGAAGAAAAGGTGCCCATCTCTCCTTGCAGTCTGATGCTGATACAGGATAAATGACAAAACAGTCCTTAGCAAACATGTGTCCTCTAACTGTAGGCAGCACTTACATACTGTACCTAAACTTATTTTGGGACCACGAGGTACCATTTACGGGTATCTAATCAGATTTACAGAGATTCAAATGAGTGTATCAAGAACCTAATCTCCTAAATCAGAAACTTCAATTACACAATATTTTCTGTGAAAATACTGAAGTAAACGGCCATTTTCCAGCATGTCATAAGGAAAAAACCCTGCAAAAATTAACCTGCCAGTGATGCAAACAGTTTCAGAACTTTAGTTGGGCAGGGTCTGTCAGGTGTCTGGACTTCCAGAGAAGTCTGTGTCAACAAACTGCAGAATCTCTGACACGGGGTGTTACATCTACAAAACCGTGGTTGTCACACTGTTTGTCTGCTCCTTTTCACCAGTTTGGCTTGATATATACCCTCTGCTAAACACAACAAAAACCAAACTGCCACCTTGACTGTAAATATCCCTTTAGAACAGACAGCTGAGGCTAAATAGGACTTTGACTAAAAGAAGAGCTGATTCTGGACTGTGGGTTTGAGCTAACAGATTGGACATTAGCCACAATTTTGGACTTTACTCTGGTAAAACTAACTGGAAATTATATTTAAGATATAACTATATTTTGTTTATACTCTACTGATATTTTATTGTTTTAACATTACTTTGGCTGCTCATAGCGAGAGTTGTGTTTTTTCTAGCCTTTTTCTGCTACTTTCCATTTACTAACACAATCGGCACTGACAAAACTTACTGTACTGCAGGATCTAAAGGTGGTCTTGATTAGTCTAAAAGAAAAGACTGTAACTTTATAAGCTGCCCCCATGTGAATATTTTGGCTGGCTCATGCTAGGTGATGATGCAGAACTATACTTTTGCTTTAAGGCTTGCCTACCTTTTCTGCAATTAGCTTTCTTTTGTCTTTGATGGTATGTCTTTGATGGTAGAGTGTCTATTTCCCTTTACATTTCTGAGAAAGTGGTCCTACACAAATTCCCCTCTGAATCAAAGGGAGAATTTTGGGTCATCTTCACCCAAGAGTAGCTACTGGGCAGAGTACTGTACTATCAAACTGGGAAATAGAGTATTCTCCCAGGTTTACACAGAATCATTCAGCTTGGAAAGAACTAACTACAACCCTGATATGCACGTCGGAGGACAGAGATTAAGCATTTATCATCTCGTAGCTCCAAATATCACATAAATGGTAACCAATGACTGTGGAAAGCCTGGGTTATGTGCTGTTACACAGCAACACCAAAGAAATACCCCATAACAAAGGAACCCTCTGAGGTGCTATGGAGAAAATACTGAAGTGTTCAAAATAGTGACACTGAAAAAGACCTCGGGCTTAATGTTCACATTATTTTACTAATCCTTTTCCATGTCAAATTGGTGTGCAGTAACTTTACTCTGGTAACATCAAGGAACATTAATATTTCTGAAAAACTGTACATCTTTTTATTGTATATAAATTATATGTGAAATCTACTTCAAAAGCAGTAACATTAATTCTCTGAATACATATCCATTGTTCTTGTGAAGGACCACTTTACATTCTACTGGAAACACTGTAATTTAGAAATGCAAAAGTAAGCCAGACTGTTTAGTATCTTCTCTTCTTCGAAATGTTCAACAAATACTTTTTAAAAATGAAATATATTGTTAAACTAATTTTAAAAGATTAACAAATATCTTATTGTAAAACGTAAGGAAATCTAGGAAATGTCACAATCATTATTCTACACTACTTTATAGTAGTCTCTTCAACTGTGGACTGAGATTGCTGTGAGGTACAGGACTGGAATGATGTTTCTAGGATTCCAGTACTGTAGGTGTTTATTCTATCACTGACATGGACAAATCACATAACCTTTGTATGTTACCCTTTTGCAGATGCTAAGAACTACTCACCTAGAACAAAGAATTTTAGGGAGGATTAATTAAATCCTCAATAAAATCTAGCATTAAAAATGTAAAGTAATATTATATTCTGAATTATTCAGTCTATCAAAGAATTTTTACTATCTTTAAACAAAAGGCAGGCCAGAATTTTAAGGACTGCATTATAACTGGCATTGATACCTTTTACAAGAAAATACTTTTCAATTAATACACATACTTTTGCCTTTCTCTACTTTCTATACTTTTGCTTTTCTGTATCTGTTCTATTTACACTTTTCAGCCCTGTTAACATCACGGTATTCCTGTACTTTTGTCTTTATTCTCTATAATTCGATATGCACTGCACACTCTTCTGTAATCTGGCTATTAACACAGTGGATGCAGCACTCCTTCGGGGATTGACTGTGGCAGTGGACGCAGTACCCCCTCTTCAATTAGCACGGTTAGCTCTATCTGCCCCACCGAGCTGAAAGCAGTCTCTAAGATGGCCCCTAACATTCCCTTGGAAATGGAGCTTCCCGGTGTCAAGATTGTACACGCTCAGTTTAACACACCTATGCAGTTGTACTCAGATGACAATATCATGGAAACACTGCAAGGCCAAGTTTCTACAGCTCTGGGGGAAACACCCATAATAAGGTAATGAGAGCAGTATCTTTAATAATTATGAATATACACATTTAGAATATACTGAAAATCATGAGTTTTAATAGTATCACACTGTTTCTATGAAAACAGATAAAAGGGTTAGACAGAACCTAAGTCATTTAAAGCCATTCAATATTTTCATTAAAATATTAGTAATTTATGATTTTTAACCCAAAGTATTAAAGGAGTCTTTCAGAAGTTACAAACAAATATTTTGTAAGAAATAATCTTATATCTGTAGCTAATAAACAAACACCAATTATACTTCCCTGGACTATTAGCTGACTGAGTACTCCAGGATTCTGATTGTCTCCAAAATTCAAAACTATTTATTACTGTTATCATAATTATTTAATAACCATTCAATAACCTATTCTTATTAATAATTAATAAAATATTATTGTTAACTCAAATTTATTTCAACTGTTGAAATTCAGGTTATGAAGCTTAGGAAATGTAGAAGTTTATAGTGTTCTAGATATTAACCCCCATTCAGGACAACTCATTCAGTACAACTAGCTCTTGTCCAAAAAGAGCCAGAATTGACTTTGTAGGCCTATGAATCCATCTCTGATTTACGAATTTTACCCATTGCAATGACTAAAAGTCAGGTAGGAACCTTTTGTATCTGGATAACAATGATGATTATACAATAAAAAGTTTTAAAGTACTCTTCATTTTTTTCAAGGGACAATTCATCATTCACGTTGCTTTACCTTTAATTTTGCAAATAGTAACTTATTTTTCTATTTTACAACAGTAATTAAGTTAATAATTCATAATATGTATGGTGTAAACTAAAGCTAATTACTAATATTTTAAATAAGCAATAATCACTGGCACCAATGAGCCTTCTTCAGCACCTTGTAGAACTGTGTTACTAACCATAAAAATCATATTTATATAAAAGTATGTAAGTTCACCCTATCTGATGAAAAGAAACTGTAGTTCATGAAGTCTTTGCAGAGTGATGTTACTCTACTGCATGAATATTTATCTTCAATCACAACAATTAGAAAACAAGGGAAAAATTTGCTTTTTCTTTATTCTGAAATCATGGATTAAGCCCGGAGTAACCAGATTTCACAAATGTCTGTGGCATTCCCAGTTTAAGAATTGACTCTCTACATAGGTTTGAAATATCTCCTTTGTTGTGGGATTGGTTTTCACTATGTACACATTTAGAAATGTTCTCTCACACCTTTGTGTCTGTTTTTTTGCCTTCTGTATGTAATTGTATTATCATTTGTTTGATGTTTAGAAATATTTTAGTAAAGAGGAGAGAACCAAGGGTTTAATTAGCCATTGGTGAGACCTGTAAAGACTAAGCTCCTTCTGTTCATTAAAAGCTCGTGACAAGAGAAGAAAGAGGTAGTTTCTTCACCAGCTTAAAGACGGCTCAGAGAAATCTATTGATTGATGAAGATGCAAACAATTAACATAAGCAACAGGGGTCACTGCCCAACTGCTGCTACTCCCAGCGTGCCATTTGACAGCTTAGATGGTAGCCTGGGAAGCAAACCAAACCATATAAAGCAAAAACCCAGTCTAATTCCTTGTGGAATTAGTTGCTTATGTCCAGTGGAAATTTACCTAAGATTTAACAGACAGTAGGAGGCCAGTTGTAACAGGAAATTTAAACTGGACATTTATGTATATAGCAGTGAGGTAACAGACTTCATTGAAGTAAATTTGGACCTTCCTAATTAGTCCCAGTAGCAGTTCGACATTTACAGATGCCACACATTCAGTCTAATTCCTGCCAGTGCATATAGTCATTTACCCTTCCGATCAACTACTTAGGATGTTAGTTATCATGATCAATTTAAAACGTTCCGCACAGTTCAAAATACCATGAAACAGTCTCGGTAAAATCTGCAGCTCACGGGTCACTGGAAATTCAACCACCAACTGTTGTTTGGACAATAATTTACTTTATATTTTTATCATAAAATTTGCATTACAAAAAGTAAGCCATGTCCCATTCCAAATAAATTAAGAAACAGAATTTCCATTCATCAGTGTTCACCTTACAATGCTTCGTACTATGCCATGCCTACTTCACTCTTTTCTCTCCATAAGTTAAATAAGTAACAGTTATCTTAGCCAAATAATCACTATGTTAACTAGTGACTGAGCCAACTTAGAAAAGGAAGAACTCCTTCACATCACGATACTCTCCCAAAGACTTGTTCGCTCAGGTTTTGGCTGACCTTATGTAAAGATATGAGCTGTAATTTTAACAACATTCTTGAGGCCAGCTCCTGTGAAAATAGAACTTCTAGATACCGTACCAAAGACCACCTGGTAATACAGCAGTTGATTACAGGAATGCATCTGCTTTGAGGTGAAACACAGGTACTGGCCTATTTCCAAATGCCGTTAGAGCCAGAACAGTAATTATGAAAACACTTTCATGAGTTTGTAGACTTATTTTTGTAACAAAGGCACAGGTTGGTGGTTTTTTTTCAGCACCTTTTAGATAAAGAGGAGGCTGTATAAAGCAATGCTACCTGGAAGAAAGCGTCTTTCACTAGTCGTAGAAACACATTATCTTTATGTTTGCTTCCTGAATCATATTCTATGCCTGATAGAGCTATTGCTTTAAAGTTATGTTTGTTAAACTGCTTTATCTGTTCTTCCTCCCTGTGACACAGTGACCCACCTCCCAACTCAGTGCCTCAGTCTGACGTGTACAAGATGCTGCATACCAACCAGGAGGAGCCCAGTCAACCTCGCCAGTCTGGTTCCTTTAAGGTGCTCCAGAATTTAGTCTCCGAGGAAGGTGGTTAATAATGACATATTCTACCTGTTCAAAGCATTTTATATGTTTGTGGGAAGGGGGAATCTGAGAAGAAAATATGAGAGATCAGAGCTATAAGAATTTCTGAAAGCCCAAGTCATTCTCAATCTTATAGACAGGACACCAGCCTCCCAACATTTCCCCCCCCCTTGCTTTTATAGCTAGCCATCTCCTGTGTGAATAAATTGGGGTGTTAATCACATTTTACAGACTCTGTTCTCAGATTTTAAGATCGTTATTGTACAAAGTTGACTTTAACTCGATAAAAAGTTTTACAAGAGAGAACTTTTGGGACATACTGTATATACTCATGACTCTAAGAAAGAAAATATTCTCTTCCACATCCAGGAAAAGACAAATTTAAACCAACTCCTAAAATAAGTTTCACCCATCCTCTCTTTATTCTAAACAAAAATTGAAGAGGATAATATAATTTACAGTCATATTTTCCTTCAAATTGAGAAGTTTTGAAAATAATATTACTAAAGGCTGCAAGATTGATATATTTACAGTAAGCATAAAGAATAAAATACAACCAAAATTAATCTAAAATGTAAATTTTTCAGATTTCTGTATCTCGAAGCTTACTGGAGAAGGGATAAATATATCTAATTGTCTATATATATCATTGTGGGATATTGTTTGGCATTTTCTTGTATTTTGCTATAATTTCACATGCATATCATGTTACTAATCTTTCCAAATTTGTTGTACAGTCAGTTATATAAATACGCAGCTTTGTAACAATAGGTCTTGGCTAAGTTATGTTGCCATGTTAAAGCCAAATCCTCCTTCCTCTCCTGCTATATGCAAAACCTACTATCACAGAATTAGGTGACGTCTATGAGACAGAGCGCACTATGTATATAATTATTTTTGTAGTTGCTTTTTGGCTATAGCTACACAATACATACATCCAGAAGGGTATTTACAGGAAAAGTATTTAACTGCGTCAGATGCTTTTATATTAGCCTGTACATAATATGATTGTTTCGGCTCTCAGATGGACGCCCCGTGGGTACAAGAAGTGTGAAAGCACCTGTAACAAAGATACCTACTGCCATGCCTGGTGTCCAGAAAGTGCCGCTGTGTGACAAGTGCGGGAATGGGATTATGTAAGTTGTTTCTTTTTAGTTTTAGAAATTTCTTGTTCAAGCACATGTCCTCAAACACTACCGCAGATTTTCCAAGTGATGGTCTTGGTCTCTCTCTGCACTAGTAGAAAAATGCTACTAGAGAACAGAGATATAAAAAGGTATTGTTCTAACTCCCAAATTACTAACCTGTACCTTAGATACTTTCGATACAGATGATTTCAGTTTCGACAATGTACCATCAAGGCTTTAATTAAGACTTCTCAAGACCTTTTGCGAGTCAATCATTAATGTATACATAATAAAACCAGCAGTTATCTGCGCTGCATTGTTTCAGGCTGTGAATTCTCAAAAAGTTCTGGGTAGTGTAAACCACCCTTCTCCCAACCTAGTGGGAATATCCAGAAAGCTCTGTGGGCCTATTTTAAAACTACCTGATTCCTATCTGAAAGACATCACTAACTTTAGCAAAGAACACAGATAACGATGAGCTCAGGGAACACAGTCACCGAGGAAAAGAAATATGGGTTTTAAACTCATTTTGTCACCATTTTGATAGGTTAGACTGTACTTTCTGTTGTAATCAAACTAACACGTTTCTTCAAACTCTAGTGTTTCCAATGAACTATATAATCAACTTTACAGCATTTTATGTCACTTACTCAAAGTCAGCTTCCAACCTTAAATTACGTAGTAGTTGGTAAAATCACCAGACAAACAACATAAAAGCCTTAAGATAATTACTTAGAATTTACTTTGTGTCATACTGTCATTCTTTTCACTTTAAATTCATATGAATTAACTGGTTTTTTCTTTTCCTTATTTCCATACAGAGGAACGGTGGTGAAGGCACGTGATAAATACCGGCACCCAGAATGTTTTGTGTGCTCTGACTGCAATCTCAACCTGAAACAAAAAGGTTACTTCTTTGTGGAGGGTCAACTATACTGTGAAGCTCATGCACGAGCTCGCATGAGGCCACCAGAGGGATATGAAGCAGTTACCGTTTACCCAAAATGCTAGTCTTACATTCACACACAAATATATGCATGCACACAAAAAGCCATTAACAGCTTAGAACTGCAGTAAAAGCATCAGGACTTCTGCCTGATTCCAAAGTAGCAGCTTTTAAACATTTTCTTGTGAGATTTTGAGGGAGGTAGAAGTCCCCATTAGCCAGCAGTAGCATATTATACCAGTAAAATTCTGCTAAAATATTCTTTGAAGTTGCCGATATAACTCAATGAAGTATAAAATAAAACAACTGTATTGGAATAAAAAAAGTGAAACAGCTGAGGTATTACATGATTACTGCAGCATATGTATAAGTGTTGTAATCAAGGCATTATTTTTAACATAAATTATCTGTGTAAACACCAAAGCCATCAAAGTGTTACAGTCTGGGCCCTAACAAATGTAGAAACTTGACAGATCATGAGAAAAGCAGCTATTTTACATGGATAGTGCAAAACAAGCAGTTGTTCATGTCTGCTTCCACCATTATTCAACCACCATTAAGGTTGCCAAAAATAGATTTTGCTTACTTTGCTTTGTATTTGGGGCTATATTAACTTAATGTTCTGATGCAGCAACTGTGATAAGGAATAAATACCAAGTCATACAGTAAAATGGCTAGTATAATAAAGACTGTTAAGTAAGAAGCAAAACAGAAGTTTATGTTGTTTTAATGATTTGCAATGACATCAGCTTTCATATCACTTAACAGAAAATTGTTCTGAGGCATGCACACACATACATTGTTTTTTGGAAAAAAATCCACACTCTAATAGGAACTCACTGCAAACTGAGAATGAAAGTAAGTTTTAAAACCTTTCTGCAGAATATGGCACTGGTTTTTTGCATCTCCATCTTTCAATTTCCATAATAGAAACAATGGGGACATAGCATCATATCATCTTTACTGCTGGTAAATTAAAAACTTGGGACAACTTTAAAAATAAATGTTAATTAAAATACACAAAGGGAAGATCTTTTATAAAAGCCTGCTGAAATCTTGAGGAAAAAAAAAAAGGCTGAAAGAATACAATTTTAAAATCAATTTCTGAAACTTTTTAAGGGCTATATTGCTTTCAGGTAAGTGTCAGCTACATATAAACATCTGACTGAGAAACCAAACCTTAGTATTTTCAAAAAGTAGCAACACAATTCATACAAGATTTAATAGGGTACTTTGAACCCTCTTTAAAGTAGAAAAGTCTACAAAATTTTATATCAATTCTACAAGACTAGCAGAAATTAACAACTTGGTGGCAAAAAATCTTATGTACTTTTCCTGTTCTACAATATAAGATGCTTAAAATCTAAGAAGAATATGGAATCAAAATAAGAAGATGTACATATCTTAAATTTATTTTAAAAATTCAGATGAGTCCCAAAGCTTGACATACAATGTCCACATATTCAAAGACTTTTCAAAAGGTCTTAAAGTATTATTTCAGAATTTAAATGTTTTAAAAATGTGTGTGCCACTGCTTTTATAATTTATGTCTGCGTATCAAAAGCAGACATAAAAAAAAGTGTCGCACCCTTTTAAAGGTTAGTCCCTGAATTATTTCTGGGCACAAAACATAATTCTGCTCCTCATCTATCATGGAGGTTATGTGTAGCATTTATATTTTTCCACTGATAGAGCCCATAAAATAAATCTGAAAATCCTTTTGAAAGTGAGAGTGCACATAATGTCTGTTTTTACGAACCTAAAATGTCATCAGTGTTTTAAAATACTTGCTTAATGTTCATTTCTTTGTGGAGTAATTGAAGGTAAAAATAAACATACTACTTATGATAAACAGTCTGTATTTCTTTTCAACTGGTATGAAAAATGAGAAAGTGTGAGTGTCAAGTGACTTGACAATAATAGGAAGTTTGGCATTTTCAGCCTGGCAGAGGAGTATGCTTCAGATTTATCAAACTGCTCACAGGAACAAAACACAATTTTTGTATTAGGCATTTGAGCATATAATCTGGGCAAAATTAGCTTTCTAAAACTGAATGAGATCATATGCTTTCAAAACTGCAGACTCAAAACTGCTCTCTCTTTAACAGGCCAAACATACCAATTGCAAATGTGGGGAAACTCTTGGAAATATAGATAGAAGAACTGTCAGGTTAAAAGAAAGTCATAGAACAGGACCACATGCCAAAACTTTGGTGAAAGTTCAGTGCTATTACATCATCACATGGTGCTATTTTGAGAGGTTTGAGGTTGGACATGACTTTGATAGAATTAGAAGGTAAACTTACCTAATTGCAAGTACCAACCTTTACACCAATATAACATAAAAGAAATTCTAAAATCCTTCATCCTGATAGAGGGGAAAAATAGGGAATCTCATCCTACAGTCACCTCAGTCTGGGGGAACAGAATACAGAGATTTAAATGTGAGAGAAAGATACAGCAATTCTCTCTATCGTGTGCTCAAGGCCAAGTTCTTTATCTCAGTGGGGTATTGGGGGTTCCTAACACAAATCCTTTACAAAGTGTCCAGCTAAAGAACTATCCACTTTATCTTCTGGCTTAAGAATGGCATAGCCAGTAAATCATGACAGCTTAATGCTGCTATGCCTCTCAGCTGTGTCCAGACTGTTTTATATATATATTACAAGTCAAAGAGAGCCATGGCATTTATTTTTAGATGGAGAGAAAGACAGGAAGCGTGACTTCACATGCTTGTTATCTTGACTCTTCAGATGTTGATCAACAGGTGTGAAAAGCTTTCCTTAGCTATGCTACTGCTGCATAAACAGCAGGGCTGTTCTGGGAGAGGTTAAAAATTTATATGAAACTGTAATACGTCAAATAAGTAAGCCAAGAAGTGCACCTGAAAATACACAGATTAATTTATATGGGACTTAGGTAGCAATTGTTCCAAGACAAATGCTTTTGGTCTTTTAAGTCATGCTGAATTGTTGCCAGCAATTTGAGACAAAAAAGCTTCTCTAAAGTAGTTAAAAGAAACTATGTTACTTCCACCAACTCAATTTTTTTTCAGTTTTTCAACCACATTTCATCACTTAAAAAATTAGACTAACACTTTTGCTCAGATCAGAAGTACACTATTGGAAGTAAACCCCCCATCACTCCCACTTCCTGCATTTTGCTTCTCATCACACAACAGCTTCAGAGTGCACAAATTGGTTTCCTTTATGATGAAATTCAAGTAGAAGATGATCTCTGGGAGCACTGCTAATGTGCACCAACCACTAATGGGAATTCAGTCCATAGAATTAAACTAGAGCTAAATAGCCCCTTCCTGAAACACATTTTAGGTAGATGCCAGGTCCTCAATACCAATGGATCTGCTCCTACTGCACCACACTGCCTGCTAACCCAGACACAGCTTGAAGCATTTCTTGCAACTTTCATAGAGAAAAAGTTTCTTAACAGAAATTAAATTACTGACTGTTTAAAACTAGAGATATATCCAGCCTCAGAATTCGGACCCAGCTTCAGATGTTCCAAAGCTCGGAGGTGTTTGATCAAGAATTTTGTTCAAATTTCTATAAAGCATATAAAAGGGGAACACTCTGCAGTTGGGTATAGATCTGCCTTGCATGTAAAACACCTGCATTTGATTTAAAGTCTATTTTAGGGGGACTTTTTCACAAGGACAAGATTACTATTCATCTAGTAGGTTCATACATTTATAACTAAAATGGTGGGAAATAAAACATGTTTGTTGGCATATATCCAGCAAATTTTATCTCTAAACACAACCATACTCTGCAGATTTGCCCTTTTGTGTTTTTTTTTTTCTCCTGTTATCCAAGCAAGCTATTCAGATAGCTTCTTTCAAAACTGTTAACAAGAAACTTCCACAAGCAGATCATTCCTTTTTTCTTAATACATGAAGTTTTACAATAAAATGCATACAAGTCTTCAACCTATGTTCAGTTCAGTACCACCAAGTAAAAATCTTTGCCTCCACAGCATATGCTTGCTAAGTAATATTATCTACACAATGTCCAAATTCACAAAGGATTTTGTTTCTATATATGGTAAAGCACACATTTGTTCTAGCATATGGAGTGAGTGTTTTCAGTTACACTCAGCCTACCTAATCCTCCCTCTCCCCACACCAGAGCATTGATCCAAAGACCAGTAAAGCCTTTAGGAGAGTCTTGAAAGATTGTATGTTATATTACTCTGAAAAAAATGCTCTCTTTGGCACAGGCTAGTACGGTTGTCCAAAATAAAACTCTAAGGAAACAGTTTCATACAGCTCATGTGCTGACAAAATTACAGCTGTCTTGGAGTGACAAATCCAGAAATACAGAAACTGTTGAGCAGTTAAAGATTATTAGTTATTCCTCAGAAAACCAAATATTCAAGTAAACATCAAAAGGATTCTGAGCAAAAAGAAAAAAATCTCTTGCAGGCTTTTCACAGTCTTTCTTTTCCAGACACTGTTCAAAACCAGATTTTTATAGATGTCTCATTCTCTGTATAACGATTTTTTTAAAAAATCTTTTTAGATATTCTTGCTTTAAGAGGTTTTTAATTATCCTGCTAAACCAGCAGCCTATAAAAAGTTAAATCTTAATTAGACCATATACACTAAAGAGATATGGCTGGAACAGTACGTTCAATGGCAAAAATAATAAAAAAAAAAGAATACCTGCAGCCAAATTGTCTCGGCACATTCAGGCCAAAACCAAGTTTCCATATTACAACAAAGAGCAAAGCTGTTCATGATTTTATGCAAAATCTGTAGGGTGTCGGTAGCAACACCTTACACTCCTGCCACAATGCACAGAAATATTCGGTCCTTTTGCATATAGAAAGGAATTGAAGTTTCCCAGCGCCAGCTTTGCAGCCAGTGTAATTGCAAGGTGCTTGCAGGTTGTGCAGATACACAAAGCACAGGCATAGGTGGTTTTCTTTGAGGAAGAGTAAATCCCAAAGAGAATCTGCGATTGCACAAATTACAATCAGTCTTTCAGTCTACTTACAGGTAAAATATCCTTTTCACGTATTGACTATTCAGTTTGTGTCTAGAACCCATTCAATTTATTAATTATAAATGAATCCTATCTATTTAGTAATCATACGTCTGATTGAAATTTCTCTAATTGGCAGTGTCACAAATAATTCTCACCACTGCTATACTTTGTGGAGATTGGACTTGTAACATTTTTACTTTTACAGTTTGCACATCTAAGAAAGTTGGGAGTGGGTTAAAACTGTCAAATACAAGACACTTAACTAAGACACTTTATTTTGGCTTTCTAATATCTTCCAAGAATTGCATCCCTTTCTGCTGTTACACTCTTCCAAATGTGCTCAATTTCATTGTAATTTCACTGCAAGAACACCCCTAACTTCCAATCCACAGTCACTTTTACAGAGAGCTCCTGTTCAGTGCTCTAGATCTCTTGCACCTCTTTGAGCAAGCCATTTCAAAACTATACGCAAGTAGGATGTACAAGGTGAAACGTAGAATTGTTTCAAAGGGAGATTCTTCTACTGTCTACCTTACCTCATTTTATTATTTATAAGAAAAGCATATATTACAAGAACACTCAGAAGCAGAGATGGCCCAACTGTATGAGCCACTGTATAGAGAATAAGAAATAATTGGTAGCCCACGGTTTAAAATTCAGACTAAGCAGACAAGACAGTTACAGTATCGAAGGGAAAAGACACAGAATGAAGGATAAATGGCATGATAATTTATAAACATTTTGTTCTTCTGCTTTTTTTGCATAAGGTTGGTGGACTGAGGTTGAAATAAAGAAGCTGTAAGAGTTACAAAGTGAGAGAAAAGGGCACAAATAACCATTCAGCACAAAGAAAGAACACATAGAGTAAAATGTGTAAAAACTAGTCATACACCAAGATACTGCCAAGATCTTTTATCAGCTGATCCAGTTGCTGGCTGGCTCATAACAATTTCTCTCTTCCCTAAACTCACATGAATCAGAAAAATGAGAGACCAGGTAAGGATCCTGTACTATGTTAACAGGACTAGTTCTTTACACTTCTGTTTCAGTATAAATTAATTTATGGCCACACAATCTCAGGGATTTCAGGAGATTCTTTGATCTTAATACAGGATTATAATTCTAAAAAATGTTCACTTATTTCTTCTCTGACTCACAATTCATCTATCCTTTTCCATTCGCACTAGGACTTGTTACGAGATTCTTCTCTGTGAATACATACACCACACAGCTCTGTTAACTGTCTTTCTTACCTACTTCCTATTCACTGCTTATTGACAGTCGGCCTTCTTGAATCAAGAGCTACTCTCACGTTTGACAGAGTACGAAAGCGTAGTGTTTCAGAAATGACGCACTGAGCTACAGTGCTCTCTTTCCTTACAGGTCCACAAGAATGCTAACGAGGGAAGTCCCTTTACTAAGTCTGGAGTTCTAATGATCCTGTGACATAAAGGCTGTTCTTTGAAAGTCACACCTAAACACAGATGTAGCTTTTGATGTCTGTTAGCAAAAATTGTATCAGCTATTGGCCTGCTCTATGCAGAAGTAAGGATTGAGTAAAATATGCTTTACAGTGGTAGCATCTGGGCAAATAACGAGCTGTCAAATCAATCAGGGTTCTACTGTGGCACGCAAGGAAAAAGGCAAAACCTTTGAGGCATTCAGACTGCAGTGTTGCGCTGGATCTCATTGCTGTTTGCCAAAAGGTTTTTCATGGCAATTAAATTTCCCCAAAACAACTCCTCCTTTACGGTGAAAGGGCTCAAACTCATGTTCTCACCACAATACAAAAGATAATGCAGTAATCTGAAAGTAGGACAATCTCTTTTTTCCCCAAATTCCAAGGTCAGACAAAAATGTTAAGTGTCTAACCTTATATCTTAAGTACCAATAACAGAGGATACTGCATACATGGTAAAAATGAATTAGTAGAGTAGAACAATGTAAGTTACACTCACACTACACTTAAAAGTGGGCAAGTCTGCCACAGTGGTGATAAAAGAATCCTCTTTTGAATTTATATCTTAAATGACTCTGCTCTTGATACTTCAGACCTCCCTGAAAGACATAAATTTATGTAAACTGACAGTAGCTCTGACTACATTGCCTCTCAAGTTAGAAAACCAAACTGACATCTCCAAATATTTAATGTATTCTGTCTCTATGATCACCCTGTCAGATCCCAATGCCTCACATACTTGTATACTTAGTGCTACGTTTTTTAATAAACCTGTCTACGTTGCACCTGTTCAAAGGTTCGCGGAACATGTCCACTCATCGTCTCACAATAATCACGAGGTGACAGCTGTCCCTGTAGCTGATTCTAACATTTCTATCATGATCAGGGACACGGACAAATTTAATTAGCTGTTCATATTTATCCCACATTTCCCTAAGAAGATTCATGGGGCTATAAAGACCTGAGCCATGCAGTCTCAAGACAGTTTGGCATCTGATACTGCAAGTTATGAGAACAATGGACTGTTGCCAGATACATCTCTCTCCTTTTCTTTCTCTTTTTTTTTTTTTTAAATAAAAAGTTAGTGAATACTGTTGCTGACTTTATGAAAGCTTTCTTTAAGGAAGAGACAATCAATGTCAAATACCAGTTAAGAAAAATACTAGTAATCCTTGGCACTTCTTGCACCCTCATATTAAAACAGTAATGCCTGCTATTTTTCTAAAGTTTTGCATTAGATGATGTTGAAGTGTTTTGTAAAATAAATCAGTATTTTTGCAATCTTTTTAAGGGTGGGGAGTGTATTTAGCACCAGTTCTTAAAAAAGATACTAGGTCTGATTTTATTTAAATTATTAGTCTCTAATCATACCTGCTTATTGGAATCATCATCAAAAAAAAAAAAAGAGGGAAAAGCAGAATTCTCCTCAGATTTTCAAGAAGAAACAATTTACCTTCATCTTCAGAAATTGTCTCTTCCATCTTAAAATGACTGCCTGTAAGAGTAAGAGAAAGACTTAACTCGTATCATAAGATGAAACACTGCTTCACATCACCGGCTATTAGTAACCTCTTCCAAAGGTTTCTTTTTCCTGCTTAGCTCAGCAGCTCATGGGCTGAGCAAGCACAGGGGTTTTCCCAGGCAAAACATTCACTCAAAATATACCACTTGCCCTTTCCCCAAAGAATGTTCTAATCCAATACAGATACACATTTTTCTAAGTATCAAAGAGTTTTAGATGTTCACAGCTAAATGACTGTAGTTGGAAGAGGCAAGAAGTTGGTCTGTAAAGGATGCTTACTTTCTGCTCCTTTGAGATGAGACCTAAAGGCTTCTCCCATCCCTTCTCTCTGTCTGTTCTTGTCTAGTAAACCCACCAAGGGAGCAGCTTCATGACAAACAACTACTTTGTACATTTATCCAAAAAAGACATTTTGAAATTGATCTTTCTCATTTATTGAAACTTGTTCTACAAGTTTCGTATACGCTTCCTGAGGCCTGGAATACTACTCTTTGTCAAAAAACAATTATTTACTTTCTCCTTTGAAGATCAGGGTTTACCTCCACATCCAATTCACCTATCCACAAAGCAGAAATTATTTTCCAGTGATGTGACCAAGCAATTAAATACTTTCATCCCACAACTCTTCTTTTTTTTCCTCACCAAACCCTTTAATGTGACATTAGGTTTCACATTCACCTGTTGTAGCACTTCCTAGCTTAAAAGGGATGCAGTCAGCAGCCCTCGGCTCTTACAGCCAGCAGTGGGGAATGAGGTGAGTGGGCCGCCCTAGGTACCACCCAAGCACAATGGCATCCACACGGTCCCATTCAGAACCTAATGCCAAAACCATCTTCTCGGGCATAAAGGGAATCTTCACCGCTTGTACACAGAGAGCAGGATTGTGTAAGGGTCCTGCTGAGAGACTTCTCCCCTGTTCCTGCCTTGGTGGTCACAGAAGCCCTGGTCCGGCAAGCTCTCTGAAGAAGCCTCCAAGTCCCAAGTCATGAGAGAATACGGGCAGCTGGGAGGTCTTGCAAGTTACCTTTGAAATACTCTTCATCGCACAAGGTGCTATACATTGCTTCTTTAGAGGTTCGTACTGTCCCTGCTGGCTGGCTTTGTTGGTTTTTGCTCTTGTACATACCAACTGGTCACTGCATTTCTTTATTATCTACTTCCATTAAGTACACACCTAGCTCTTCCCTACAACGTAACTGTTTGCATCGTATCATCTCCTCCTTATAATTTTCACTTTGTTTTGCTTCTGCATATTTCAGCAGATTTTCTTTTCTGTTTTCTTTCCCAAGATTGCAAGCTGATAAATTACTGATAAACTTGGTTTATGAAGCCTAGCAAATTCCATAATATCACCTTTAAAGTGAGCTTTAGGCTTCTTCTACCAAACTTTTTCCCCATTTTTTACTCTCTGTTCACCATTAAAATTTGAAGCTGAATTATGGACTCTATCAGCTCTTCCAAGCTAGCTCAACAGCCTGAAAATTGTTAAGAATGCTTCATAAATTTCTTCATATTTTAAATCTGTCATATAAAATTGATATCTTTTGGAAGTGTTTTGGTTTTTTTTCCCTCAAAGACTGTTATTCCTCAAACTTAGTAATACAATCTCATAACTAATTGCCTTCTCCTTACTGAGGTAACTGCACGCTGCTAAACAAATCTGTATCTCAGATTCTTGACCACTCCTTTCCTCATTTTACTTGTCAATGCTTCCTGAATTTCATCCACCCATTGCTATGCTTCTGGCAGTTTTCAGATGCACTGAATTTTTAGCTGCTGTTCTATTTTATCTATTCCTGTCCTTGGTTTTCACTTTCTTTTCCCTCCACATCTCTTGTGAAGATTTTCGGGTGATTTTTAGTAAGAAACCTGTTGCGTTGGAGCTGCAATATAGATGAGTCTTTACCTTAACAATAAATAAGCATCTAAAATATTATGGAAAAGACCTCAGGAGAGAAGGAAGGACAGCTACATATATCTCCACTGACTGCTAAGACAGAACTAACTCAAACTGGCTAAAACAATTCTTCATTTGAAGCCCATTACCTCATGGCCCACTGTTGATTTCTGGGATTTTATGCAGCATTTCACTTCCTGGCACTTGTTTCTGCAATGGAAAATCTTCCTGTACATTGCACAAGAAATCCCAAAAGAACATTCTGTTACT
>NW_009633010.1:0-2467 GCF_000690535.1 Cariama cristata | reverse complement strand
CCTGCTGAATACATACAGAGGACCTTCATGGGTCAATTTCCAGACAAGTGTTTATATAAAATGAAGTGCACAATATAGTTTCTTTCTAAACAAAACAAGGTACTGATCTTGTTTCAGAGAAACATGTACATCTTAACTCTACAATGATCATATTGTTTTCAGACCAAGACTTCCATACCCATTCTCAGTTTGCCTCAAATTTGGGACTAAACGCTTCTCTCTATTTAGGAAGTTGTTTTATTTTCAGTTTTCAAAGAGCTGATCTCGTTTTTTTAACTGCCAACAGGAGCTGAAAACTCCAGAAGGCTTTTGTTGTTGTCCTTACTGGCTTTTCAGGAATCCAGGAAGATCACAATGCAGATATAGTAAGAACAGTCTCTATAGCACACACGCACCCTGATGGCACAACAGGCAGTAGAATACCATGAAGAAACTTCCAAGTAAATGTTCTTTTTTCAGGGTAGATTTATAGTTTCATTATTTAGAACCTTTCTTTGGTCTTTAAACTGGTAGTATACCACAGGATTTACTCTCTTCCTGATGACATTCACAAGCAGACCTCTGGTAATCCTAACTTGATGTGTCTATGTCAATTCCTACAGAACTCACTGGTCTTAATGGTTCTATCTTCACTGACAAAGATGATGCAATATTCTGAGAAATTTACACCACTTGAATGGCTTATACCAGAATCATGAAGGAGCTGAGCCTGAAAATTATTTTTACATTTGTTCAAATGGTGAATTTTTCTTGTATCACCAGTTCATTCTTCTTCCTCTTGCACTGCTTGGCAGCAAAGCCTGCTGTTATCTTCCAGATGTTTCATGGTATAATAAGGTCGTTTACAATTTACAAGCATTTTGTAAGTTATCTTTGACAAAACAGCCCAATGTAAAAAAAGTCACACTTGATTTGCTAGCATAGCTTAAGGACAAGCTGAAATGCCTGATTCAAAAATCAAAACCATTAACTGTTAAAAAGCCATTCTGAAAACTTTCAGGGCAAATTTCTCCATCAGTGACTATCAGTAAAAGGTTCTGATTCTAGTTCACAGAAGGGTACTGAAGAAATACCTCTGGAAACAACATTGCCACTAATGTTAGAGCACGATCCAAAAAAACCTCAAAAATTCTAAGTGAGGGACAGATTACAGTGACAGATTTTACGTTCTATTAATTATGGATTGCAAACATAAGCCACAACTTGTTTTTTCCCTTATGATGCCACAAAAAAGAAAAAAAAAATTCTGGGTTGGAAAGTAAGCAGCTAAATATAAGATTTATGTTTGTTGGTGTTGTGTAATACTGCTGGACTAACACCAGCCACTAAACTCTTCCAGCTGTCCCTTGACAGGTGTAAAGCGGTTTCACTAACTTTGTACTTCTGCAAAAACACGTTAGAACTATTTGGAGACCCTGGAAACCTTGAATATTACAGCTATGCCATTCTTAAGGACTGAGAGTCATGACCCCAATTTAACTCTTTTATCTACATAATTGCAAACTGTCCTTCCAAAATGATGTTCAAACGTACTATTATCAATGCCTTTGTTAGTCTGTATAACCTTCCGATGCTATAAACACGTCTAAACATTTAGCGTAAGCACTGAATGACAGGTCCCATAACTGAATATTAAAAACCTCAAATTTCTTCAACATCTCCCACAGCTAAACTAATAAACCAATTATATTATAGATTTCATCCACTAACTTCCTCCCTATTAAAAAAATGTTACAAGAAATAACTACACACAATTTGAATGCGAACTAAAAATGTTGAGGTTGAATTTACTCTTTCACCAACAAATCCCACCAGATCTTTAGCTTTTATGCAATACTGGGTTTGAAAAAATATGTAACTTCCACCAGTTATCTGTTATGCAAGCTTTCACTCAAAAGCCTGACACAGATCAAAATGAAAATAAAATTTAAAAAAAACCCACTTTACCTTTGGTAGTACTGCTTTCCGAAATAATGTCAATTATCTACATTAGCAGTTGCTTCTGCAACCCAACGCTTCCCATGCACGGCAGCCTCACAGGTGCTTTACAAGAAGCCATCAGGCCTACCAACCTGTGTCTAATATCACTGATTTTATTCACCTGAGCCCCCTAGTTACGTGGGGAGCCTGGCAGTGAATCTACTCACGCAAACACAAGTTATTCAGAGCGAATATCTGCTTTTGTACTTCAAGCACAGAAAACACTAACAATGAATGTTGTTCATATACCTTTTAGGAGCTCCAAATATTTTGGTAGGGAAACTTTGTTCTCTTCTCCTTTTTTTTTTTTCCTGGTGGGGTGAAACTGCGCTTATGGAATCTGTTTAAATTTAAACACCACATGGCAGAATATTACTTTTAAAATGTAAATAACAAAAACACGTATCGCAGACGCTACTGCACTATAGAGCAAGCCTGCCCAGAGTGACAACACACGGAGGTGAGTGCAACAAAAAGGAAAACAAAC
>NW_009633009.1:404-12762 GCF_000690535.1 Cariama cristata | reverse complement strand
GGCCCAGGCTCAGGAGGCCCTTTGTAGGTAGAGCCGCTGTCCGCATCCCTGGCTGGGGCCTGAGCTGGCCGCACCGCCCCCCCAACTGCCTGCCCTGCTCCTGCTGCCAGAAACATGGGCGCTCTTCCCCTGCCTGACTCCTGCAGGTCCCCGGCAGCTGTCTGCTGTGTATGGCAATTAATAACGTGAGCATCTCAGAGGGTGTCATAACTGTCCACTAACTAGAGTGTGACCCCTTGGGAAACCAAACGCTCTTTCGAGTGATATAATCGGGGAAAAAAGCAGAGGAAAAGGCACCAAACCGGCTGGCTGTCTCTCACAAGCTTTGGGGACAAATCTGAGCTGCAAACACACCCAAAACTGAACCTCGGCCTGCCTCCAGCCACAGCCCGATGGCCAGCCACAGCCCGCAGCCCACAAGCACCGGCAGGAGGCAGAAACGCAGCCAGCTCGGCAATCGGCCTCAGTCTGAGCACCGCGAAGCATCCTTAAAGAAACGCAAAATGACAGCTGTTGAGAAATTAAGGAAAAGCCCTTTCTGGAGACTTGCAACCAGTGTCACAGGCACAAGGATGGATGAGCACCTTGATCTGCTGTGGAGATGTCAGGGAATGTTAGAAAACCCAGCACTGAAGTTGTCCACTTTATTTGCACTTTAAAGAGTGGAAGAGTAAATTATGTATAATTTCTCCTGCTCTAGCACTAGGTAGACAGCTCCTGAAAACATACTCCTGGCTTAGGAGTGACTGCAACATTGAATAACTGAAAGGCTATGCCCAACGTAAGAGTATGTGGGAAGAGCTGGGCTCAGAGGATCTGAAGTTTGCTGATGTATCACAACTTCCATGGCAAGCAATTGAGAGCAGCGCAGCTCCAGTGATAGAGCTCCTTGAGGGATGGACAGCTGCAGAGGAGCACAGGGCTTTGATTCAAATAACTCACTGTATATAAATTAATTTTATATCCCCATCCCCAAACTCTGATTAATCCATGATAACCAGATACAATTCCTTTTTCTCATTTTTAAATTAAATTTCTTGGGCTGATACAATATGTCACCAGCTCGAGCTTGCTCAAAGTGAAATGCCGTCCTTGGAAGCACACCCCTCTCCCCCAGTGAAATTTAAGTTGGTACCATGGGTACAAACCATCTGCTGCCCACTGACGGTGTGCAGGGCAGGGCTCCAGGGCAGCCCCGAAAGGGTCAGGCAGTGGTTGCAGGTGAAGATGCGGATGCTGCTTTGCAGACCCCGCGGAGCTGAGAAATGGGGCTGCTGTCCCTACTGCAGCCCCCAAACTTATATTAGCAGCTCTGCTGAGGGGGGAGGAGGAGGCAAGCTTGGGTTGAAATTCATTTTCCCCCTTCCTGCACCTCATTATAAGTTCCACCCACATAAGACCTAATTACTTGGCTTTTATGCTGGCAAAGTGGATTTCATCCTTGCTGTTTCCCATGGTGGTTGCCTTCATTTTCATGGCGGCACTGACGGTTACAGCTTATTGATGTTTTCACTTTAGTGATTTAAAGCAGAATACATTTTGTTATTAGCACTGGTTTCTCTCATTGCTGCTTTAATCAAAGATGCAATTTAAGGCAAGGGATTGTGTGTAATGGTAAACAGTAGGATAATGCCTTGAGAGAACAGAATATTAATGTGTTTTTATTTCTCAAAACTGTGCTTGTATCCAGGATTACTTCGCTCCCAACATGCGCTCATGGGGTGCTCCCTTTCCTACCACACTGCCTGCCTTGCAATAGGGGCAAGCGGTTGTATGCATGTGCATGCCAAGGGGGGAGAGGGAGGCACATGTGCCGCTTTACACACTGCAAAATCCCCTCTGCCTGTGCATCTCTGCTCCACAGGCACAAAGTCTGAGCATCCAGCATCACGGCAGTGCCCTCGGAGAACAAAACCAGGAGCAAGCTGAGCGCTCAGGGATGCTCAAGGTCTGGCTGAGCACTACATCACCCCAAGTCGGGAAAAGCTACATTCAAACACTGAAATAAAATACTGGTCATAATGACACTACTTGAGCCGGGGGCATAGTGCTCGAGAAAGGGTCCTGGTGCCTCGCGCTAAGGCTGAAAGGCAAGAAGCGAGTGCAGCGTCTGCAGCCTCCCCAACATCCCCACGTTGATGGCCATGCATTTGCTCGTTTTCGTTTCCTTGGATCTGATGATTTGCATTTCAAGGCAAGATTAAATATTGAAGTTTTGAGCACTTCCATGTGCTTCAGGAGGAGCCGAACGGACCCGTGCTGGAACAGGCTGAACACAGAAAAGCCATTTGTGCCAAACTGCTTGATTTCCTCTTTGCCGAGCCATGATAATGTGATATCCGACAGCTGAATGTAGGCCACAACAGGCTTTTATAGTTGGAGGGGTGGAGGAGGGAGGGGGGCTGAATCCACAGTGCTGCCAGCCAAACGCACTAAAATGATGAGAGATTTTTGGGGTAGGCTTGAGACTCCTGGCCACTCCCGAGATCCAAATATTAGCTTCGCCATTAGCACAAGCTCAGGGCCTGCTAGAGGGGAGCTTGTAGAAGATAGAGCTGCCTTCGCATCGGAAAGGACAACTCCCTGACCGGCAGTAAATGCTACACAAAATTACTAGCCTTGTGCTGGACAGACACCGGGATTTGTGGATTATCTGCCATAATTGGTGGCCAGCTTCCCATGGGGGGCAGCCACATCTTGCAAGTAACAGCAGGAGAGCAACCAGTTGTGGCAGTTTGGTTTAGTTAACGGATTATTCCTGCCTGTTTCTAACCTCCTGGTGACGAGGAGCCGAGGGAAGGCAGGAGGGGTGGGTCTGCTTTGGTTCAGACGTGGCTGCTGGGGTCTCAGCACGGCTCTGTGCTGCAAACTAAACCTGGGGCTTGCTGGCAGGAGAAGAGGTGGTGGGAAAGGCAGAGGTTCATCCTGTCTTCCTGAACCAGCATGGTGCTGGCAGCACAGGGACGGTGCAAGCAATGTCTTCCCCTTGAACTGTGCAATCTGAGCCCCAAAAATACCCCAGAGACCACAAAGCATTTGCCACCAGCTTAAGAGCATTAACCCCTCTGGGGGTGAAGTAGCAGCAGTTTCCCTCCCTGCATCCTCCTGCACCTTCATGTGAAATGTAATGGGTGTTTTTAACAAGGACTGTACTTTCTCCTCTCTGCTTTAGAGTTGTTTTATGTTCTAACAGCCTGCAAAAGAGTTGCCTCGCTCCACCCCAGATGCGGCCGCATTTCTGTGGTGAGGAAAAACTCTGGCAAGTGTGCTGAAGTCGGGTGCTTTGGTTTGAAAATTATACATTGCATTAAAAACCTGTATTAAAGAATAATATGTGGTCTGCAAAAACATTCAAATGAAACACTTCAGTGTTAGTAAGTGTCTTATTTACAGCTGTTGGAGCAGCTTGTGCCTTCTTCCCTCCCGTATCCACACGACAGGGAAGGAAGTTGAAATTGGGGCTCACGTACATAAAAGTCATAGCACAATGCATGCACAGAGAGTTGAGTTTGCGAGGAATCATACATTAGGCATTTCCTAACTTAAAAGCACTTGGCTTTGCATTGTAAACAACATTCTTTTAACATAGGAAATAACATTAAAAAAAAAAAAGATTAAGATCTTTTAAATAAATGTCTACAACGTAGGTTATTGCAGCTGGACCTAAGGTATTCCTCAGCAAGGTTTGGACTGGCCTCTCCTCACTGCCTCAGAGGTTTCTGCCCCAAAATTTGCAGAAGTAACGGTCGGGGCTGGAAGCGGAAAGGCACTCTCCTGCGAGGGGAGAGGAGGTGTGTGTGGCTTTTGCAGCTGGGCAGCATATGCCAACCCCATGCTCTGCCCGCTGGTGTCCGAGGTGGACACGTCTGCGCCGAAGGGTGCCCAGGGATGGGTGTGTGAGGGGGTGGGCATGGGGGGGTGAGGGAAAGGACACGCCGTGCTGAGCTGTGCTGAATTGCTGCTTTGGCAGACAGCACCGGGCCAGCTCTTTAGAAAGTTCACGTTCAGTTATTGTTTTGACAGGCTGCCAAAGTTTTCCTGAGGAATGCAGGCAGCAGAAGGGAAATGGCGATTTTCAAACTTTTTTTTTTTTTTTTATAACTCAGCCAAACCAGAATGGAATTTCATGGGAAAAGCGAAAGGTACATCTCTAGCCTCGGGGCATCATCGCTGCCAAATTTCAGAGGCTGGCTGTGAACAATGGAGGTGTCGGAGCATCTCCAACGCAGCGCACACTTGCACGCACTCCCGTGTGCTGACGCACGCTCACACTCTCACACACACTGGAAGCATCTTCTTTGACGGCGAGTGCTCCCACCCTACACCGGTGCCCCCAGAAGACTGATGTTAACCCATAGCGCTTAAAAAGAGAAATATCTATGGTGTAAAAGCAGAAGACAAAGCCAGTTTGCAGCTGATGAAAGGTTTGTGACTTGGGAGGACGCTTGGGTGCTCTCCCCACCCCAATCCCAGCCTGCAGCCAGCGGTGCACTGTGCTTCAGGGACCCCACAGCCATGAGGGGGACCCCTTCTCCCCGCACACATTTCACTATGTCAGTCCCAGAGCTGCAGGGTATTTTTGCAGGTCTTCCTAACCCTAGGAAGGACAGGAGGTTGCAAGCTCCCCTCCTCATCCTCCACAGAGACAGCAAAGCAGCCGGTAAGCCGGGCTCTGGCACTGTGGCACCCCGGGGTCTGCAGGGCTGTGGAACCGGGCTGGGGAGCTGCCAGTTACCTTATATTTTCCAGTACACTAATTTCTCTTGTCATCTTGCCAGTGACAAACAGAGAGAGTTAAACAGAGCAATCCATTTAAAGAAGCAGCCTGACAGACCGATTGTTAAGGGTTTCAGCGATCCCCATTTACACTGGCTTGAAAAAAATTTCGCCTCGAGCAGCTCCAATTACAGAATTATCGGACCACACTCCGGTCCCTTTGTGCACTTCGCATCTCTGTCATCGTTCCAGGCCTCTCTCTATTTAGTCTCTTGGAAATGGTGAGCAAAATGGAGGGAGGCTTGTAACAAGTTCAGAGAAATTAGAGGGGAAAAAGAGGGAAAAAAGCCACCCCCCAATTTTAACGTCCTAAACCAGGACATTTTTTAAATGTAACACTGTATAGGAATTTAAAATATTTTTCACTTCCTCTGTTCATTGCTTTAATGCACTGGAACTACTTGCTCAGATTTTTTTTTTTTCCAAGGAATGTACAATAACCACTCTGTAAATTCCTTGGGTCTGATTTTAAGAGGAACTGTAGAACTTTATTCATGGAGGAAAAAAATAATCCCAATACCTTCCTGCAATAACTCTTTCTTTTTAATAAACATGGCAGTGTATGTTTTGATCACAGCCAGTGATGTAAGCAGCAGGAAGAGGAAATCAACGGCACGTCTAGGAAAAGTGAGGTCTCGTCCCTGCTCTGCTGCCATCCCACTTGGTGACCTTCAGGCTGAATTGCCAGCACCAGTTTGAAGGTGGCACCATTCCTGGTAGGAGGAATTCTGGAAAAGCCCAGATGAGTGGTCACTTCTGCAAATGCAAAGCTTGAACTCTGTAGATTTGTTATTATTATGAAAAAAACCCATCCCAACACAATAGTTTTCCCGCCCTAGGATGCAAAGCTGAAGGGTTCCCTAACCCTTCACCCGTGGCTGAGCCAGGCACTGTCACCCGTGACACAGCAGCTACGTGACGTGGACGTTATACCCCCAACCAAATGTGACCTCACCTATTTATCTTCCAGCAAACTCTCATGTTCCTGGCTTCCCCAACGATTTTCCAATCCCATAGCTAGTGTTATCCTAGTACTAGTACCCTTGCATATCCCTAAGATGTTACCCCACGGTAAGAAAAGCCTCCCCTTTTCCTGTGGCAGAGATGATGTAGTTTCATTGGGAGGGTAAGTGAGCAAAACCATCCCTAGGTACTACCTGGAGGGAGGTTGAGATCAAGCTTCGGTGCTAATGCACGAGTTAATGCTGACTTGACTTGGGCCCTAAACAGAAGGAAGTTTCTCATGGCTGAGTCCCCAGTCCTGCCATGGCACTCCCTTGCCCCCATCCTTTTCCCTGGCAAGTGGTAGAGCTGACCCATAGCTCTTCGGGTCCACAGAACCTCGCTGCAACGCATCCGTACTCGGAGCTCTGCCCAGCTGCAGTAATGGAGACTCCCACCCAAGGTTTTGGGTGGAGATCGAAAGCGGAAGAAAAAACCCCATAATAACCCAGTGAGTTCTCGGGGGTATTGAAAAGTCATCTCATTTCTTATTAATCACGTAGGCCAAGAATTCAAACGTCGGCAGTGTGTTGGCTGGGGTTGTTTTCCTTGCAGTTATCCACATGCAATTCATGCCTTGGAAAATGACCCATTTACCATCATGCATTGTTGCTTAGCTACACGCACTTTCCCTCTAAGTTTTCCCAAATGGAAACATGGCTCTATTTGCTTTGGAGATCATTTTCCCTGGCTTTCTTTGCTTTACAGTAAATAAGCACAAGAAGAACAGCCTCTGAACGCTAAGTGAGGAAATAAAACAAACAGCGCTGTGTAGCTTAATCATTTAAAAACCAGCACATGAATGCGATGCCTTCCTTGTCCAGCCAAGGTGATGGGCAAGGAGGGCTTGAGCAAAGGCAACTTGCAGATCAGCTTCTTTAAGACCTTTTTTTGTCTGTCTTTTGCATTAAGGTTCTTTCCCTGCTGAAGATTTTCAAACCCGAAGGGGGAATTTGGTTGAATAATGTTGGGTACCCAAGAGAAGAATATTAATTCCCTGGAGGACAGGTGGGACTTCAGGGCACTGAGAACTCACTCTGTGTCTCTGCTGCCACGCTTGCCTTGTGGAGTCCTAAGCATCCTCTAGAAACGTGCAGAAAAACATCTCCCTCACACTTGCAAACCAGCACACCACTTTGCACCACCAGATGAGACTATCACCATCAAACCTGAAAATTTCACAGGTTCACTAAGTCCTGGCTGCAGTTGCATAGCTGCCGGTGGGCCCATGCTGGCAGATCAGCCACCGCAGCATGAAGTTCAGCTTCTTAGCACACCAGGTAAATCCTTTGGCTGGAATTTGCTGGAAACCTGAGCCCATCAGTGCCTATGCTGCACAGATGTCCTCAAAACATGCAACAAATCCCGAGCATTTGGAAAGCATCAGCTTTACTGCCTGTGCACAGAGGGACTGTGCAGCACATGTGCGGCTGGTGCCCTGCCTCCCAGGAGCATTGCTCTTGGTAAGCATCTGCCTTAGGGCTGAGCTGTGCCGGCATGGTCTTTGCATCCAGGATTTCCAGATGTCCGGCAGTTCTTCTGTTCCTCAAAGATTAGACAAAACTTGCAACATCTTCAGATTTTACTGAGGACAAAGCTTTTGGGTAAAAAGGCGGCCGAGTGTCTCTCACAACGTGTAGGTTGGTAGAGACCAAAGTGCAAAACCTTTTGTCTCTCGGTGCCATGACCCCGCCGCTGGATGTGAGCTCTTTGCAGAGCGTAGGCAAAGCCGGCAGCTGCCGGAGGGCTGGGTGCCTGCAGCTTCCAGAGGAGTGGGACGTCCCGAAGGGTGAGCTCTCGCCCTGCCTTCTGCTGACAAAGCATCAAATATGTATTGTCTCCCAAAAGAAAAAGGGGAGAGACAAAGTAAATAGTGAGATACTGATTACTGGGCCAACGTAGTGGTCTAAGGTTTAATACAACAGTTTCCAGGCCAAGAACCTGCCAGAAAGTGAAGAGGGGCATTGTACCTATGCAAATCCCGGCCGGTGGGTTAACACATCCCAAACACTGTGAGCTCTGTGAGAGCTGCCAGCACCTGAAGAAGCCACCTTTACTACCCCGCCGCTTGGAAGCTCTTATCTTGCTTTGACCAAATGTACACAATAAAACCTTGTTTTAGGCGATACCTCCCCGGTGAACGGCCTCTTAAAAGTGCTTTGAGGAATTAAATGAGAGAAAAGAGTAGGAGGGGGAGAGGCAGGGGAAGGAAAGAAAAGCTTGCTGCTGCACTACGGGAGGCAAAGTTAGTGGATACTAAAAACCATTAAATAAGGAGCTAGGAGCAATGCCAGACTGGAAGAAGCAAATGAGTGACCAGGCTCCCTGACACCAGAAGCACCGAGACAGTGGCTCGGTCCCAGAGTGAGTATCCACTTCACTGTCCCCTGTGCCCCTGCAGAAAAGATGAGGATGCGGTCACCTGCAGATGCTGTCCGGGTCTGCAGTGCTCCAGCTAACCTGCCCCCACCTCCACACACACCAAGCTCAGACACATCATCCTCATCCTCATGGCACGGCTCCCCACAGCGGGTGGGTTTCAGCACAGGTGTTTTGGGGAGCCCGGGAGGTGATGGGATCAGCCAGTGTGTCCTCTCCTTCCCTTTTTTTTTTTTCCTGCAGCTGAGGCCAAATCCTGCTTCTTGCACTCCCCTCTGGTCTCTGCGGTTGATGGGGAGATGCTAGGTCTCTCTTGCCCTCGGCAAAGAGTGGAAACCTGCTCTTAGGAAGTGTGAGCATCTCCTAGCGACAGCCACGGGCTCCTGCTGCGGGCAGTGCCAGGGAGCAGGGCATGGCTGGTGCAGAAGGCAACGGGAGGACCAGCACAGCCGTGCTTACGGGGCTGCAGAACTCAGTGCCACCTTGCCATCCTAGAGAAGGCAGCATGGATGGCCAAGAGCTGCGTCCATCACTTTGGCTCACTGCAGGCTGGGCATCCGCCTTAGGTCCTGGAGCTGAATCAGGCCAAGGGCAGATTTCATGAATGGAAATCCCTCTGATTTTGTTGTCTTTGAAAGCCTAGAAACACCCGCCTGTTGCTCAAAGAAATGGCAGGCAGGCAGGATAAGGGCCTGGCAGCACTTCCCCTTTGTCCCCCATCCTTCCCGGGCACCCTTTGGGGCCCAGCCCTGCCGGCACCCCGTGCCCCCTGCGGTTGGTTTGGAGTTGGTCCTGTGAAAATCAAACATCAAAAGGGCTCTTTCAGCAAGGGCTATTTCCACATCAAATGCCTACCTCCAGTCCTGAGCCATTGGGGAGAGAGCTCTTCATAAAAGGAGAGGGAAGATTAATATTATTTTTCAAAAGGATAAGGGGAGGTTTCCACTCCCCGAACACTTCAGAGTTGGTTTTTGCACAAAGCCAGAATAATTCCAACCCCAAAGGAGAGAGAAAAACACATTAGAGGGGGTTACAAATGCCGGAAAAAATGGTTGGTGCGAATAGAAACATTCACATCACCATCACTTTGGGGGCTGGAGGTCCGTCACTTTGGGGCTGGAGGAGGTTGCTGAAGGGACAGCCTGATGTTCCCGTGGGCATGCTTGTCCTCCATCCTCACTCAGAGCGGCAGGGTTGTTCTGGACACCTTAAGCACGGGGAGCATGGGGAGGTGGGGAGAGCCAGGGATGGGCTGAGGGAGTTGCAAACTGGTGGGAGGGGGAAGGAGAGGATAAAGGGTGGAGAAGATGCAGGGTGCACCCTCTTGGGCAAGTGGAACAGGGGAAAGCCTGCTGCCAGGTACAACCCTCCTGTGGCTCCACGGAGAGAAAAGCAGCACAAATCCAGCCCAGCAACTGGCCGGCAGTGTGCCCGGACCGCAGCATAGCTCTGCCTTGGAAAGGCACCTGTGGCCTCAACATCTTCCTCTTAAAAACATGCCATAGCATCACGGGGAACCACATCCCAGCAGCCTTGACAGCAAGTTTCTACTCCGTGAGCAGGAGCCGTTGGGCCAGACGGGTGTATAAACAATTATTTGATCACTTCCACTGCAGGAACCGACTAGAAAAATATCTCCGATTTACAAGCTTGCAGCCTGCTTCTGAAAAACTAGACTAGGAGCAAGCTCCCACCCTGGAAAATCCCTTGCCTGTGTCTGCTGTGCATCCTTTCCCATGCCGGGAAGGGTTAGGCCAAATGCAGAAGACGCCGTGGGGCTGGCAGAGCTGCTCTGGGGCAATGTCCCTGGGCCGCTGGGTCAGGGGTGGCAGGGCTCAGCATCTGGGAGGTGATGTGTCCCTGGGCGACTTAGTGCCTTGCTTGCTTTCTGCTTCTTGGTCATTCAACAGACAGGGCTGATTCTCTTGCCAGCGTGTCCCTCACCTTCCTCTGGACTTGGGGTGCAAATGCAAAGTGAGGTGTGGGACAGTCCTTGCAGTCCCAAGCCTCACAGTCACTGGTGACATGAGACCCTCAGTGGTTTTCAAGTAACAAGTGGGTAAGGAGAAAATCCTTGTGGGTAAGGGAAAGAAAAATGCGCCTGAGGGCTCAGAGAAACTCTTCTAGTTAAGCCAAATCTTGTCTTTTCCCAATGCCTGGAGTTGCCCATCCATGAAGAGGGCTGGAGCAGGCATCTTCACCACATAAATCCCACTTAAGCCCTTAAAGAAATGCTTGAGTGGCCCTTCAGGTTCATCTGCTGGCCACCGCAGGGGCAAAGATTTCGCATTCACCCAAGAAAGCAGAAAAATCCCCCAGTCCCTCCTCTGGAGATTGCAGATGATGGCTGGAGGGCAGTGATGGTAGAAAGAAGCAGGAAGAGGGTGGCCAGGCAGTGGTTTGTGGGACTGAGTGCCCCAGCATCCTTCCTCACCAGCTTTCCTGCACATCTGGAGCCAAAGCAGGGGGGGATGACGGCAGACACAGCTCCTCTCCCCGAGACATCGGCTGCCTCTGGGAAGGTGGGGGAAGCCCTGGGAAAGCAGTTTCGTGCCAATGACCGGGGCTGACGTGTGGCGGGTCAATGCTGGGAAAGCCAAGGGACGCGCTGGAAATGGGAGATGCCTGCGGCAGATGATTGTGCCAGTAGGATATGGCCGGTTTGCTGCCTGCGGGGCTTCAAGTGCTCTGCCCAAAACAACTTACTCAGATTTACTGTAAGCGTCAGCCAGGCCATCTATAGCTTGTGGTTTTTTTTGAAAGGGCCGCGGGAGCCAAGCTGGCCCCTTGCCCAGCAGGCTGGAGGAGGGGAGTCGGGGGGCTCCGCAGCCCTGCCCACCTGCCCTGGTCCCCATCCCCTGGGAACAGCATTTCCCAGAGGTTGCTGTTGTTTGTTTGGGTGAAGGCATTGAAATTTGGTGGGCTGTTTGTTAGGGAGGCAGTGGGCGAGGAATACAACTGGTGAACCCGGGGTGGGATCCTGGGTATGTGTAACACACACACGTGCACACACACACGTGTGCGCACACACACCAGACCCTGCTTGCCTGCCTCCGTGCTGGTGGAAAGCCCCAGCTGGGACCAATTCTCACCATTTCTGGGATCCCCATCTAACTCTGGAGCCCATGGAGCTGCATCCACAGGCACCAGCCCTGCCAGGGCTGGGCAAGGGAGCAGGGATTGTATAGGGGGGATATACCCCCTCATGCCTGCAAACCTGCTTCTCTCCATAGCCAGGTCCTGCTGTTCACAGCCTGATGGCACAGAGCCACTTGCCACCTCGTAGCCTCGAAGTGCAGCTGTTTGCCTCCGGTTGGAGCTCCCTTATCTGTGTGCTGGACCCCGGGGGACACACTCACCCCGGGCTGGGGGCGTGGGAGGAATTTTTGCTGGGATGCTGTGGCAAGGACATGGAGCTCATCATTTGAGATGGTTAATTTTCCACTTACATCAGGGCTAGGTCACTGTGAATTCGAGGCTGCCAGCGAGGAAGGAAACCTGGCTGGGTCTTCTGACCTGTGGTCTAGCAACAGCCCCCCCTTCCCCTCCCATTCCCCCAGCGTGCAGTGCTGTTGGTTTCCAAGGGGAAATTCAGGAGGATTTTTTTCCCCTGGGAGAGGGCTTTGGGAGAGCCAGTGGCTGGCAGGGATGGCTGAGCACAGCCTGAGTTTCTGATGTTCAGAAACACTGCGTGGGTTCAGAGAGGAGGGACCCACTGCTGCCCATGGGCATCACCGCTCAGCCCTCTGCCAGGGAGCAGCTAACGAAGCGTGGCAATGGTAGGAGCCCTGCACTTCGGCTAGGAAGGCAACAGTCGCAAGAGGACTTCATCGCCCAAAAGCTGTGGTGGCCAAATCATGCTTTCTTGTCCTCCAGCAACAACCCCCATCCCAGCATGGAACTAGTTGCAGAGTGTCCTCATGTTCCTGGTGGCATTCGTGGAGTTCACCCACTGCAGAGGGCAAACATAGGAGGTGGGCTTGTAACCTGCCTGGATGCCTTCGAGATGCTAGGGGCACCTTTGACCTAAGATTTCAGGTGATTCCTGGAAGCTGGAAGCATGCAGGAGGCGGCAGCATGCCACCGGAGGAGACCCCTGCCTGCCACCCCAGCCCTACACACACAGTCCCTGCCAAAACCCCACCACAGGAGCAGCTGATTGCCCCAAGACACATCCTGAAGGGCAGCACACTTCTTGATG
>NW_009633009.1:0-338 GCF_000690535.1 Cariama cristata | reverse complement strand
CGGGGTGCCCTGCTGCTGCCGGCTGCACCCTGGCACCCTCAGCCTTGCACAGGTCCCCATGCCAAGTTTGGAAACACATGAGGTGGATTTTGTCTTGCCAGATGCTTTCTGCCGCCCAGTGTAACACTTGACGATGACGATGCTCTAAACATTAACCCCGGATGGAGCGGTTACAGCTGCTGTCATGCCCCAGGGAGTCCCCAGCCCCCTATACTGGTTCCACTGTGGCGGCACTGGGGCAACTGGCTGTGCCAGCAGCGGAAAGGCAGGGAAAGCCCCAGCTGTGGCAGAAACCACTTGAGAAGCTCAGCAAAGGCAGGCAGAGGCCAGGCTGGGTG
>NW_009633008.1:0-14545 GCF_000690535.1 Cariama cristata | reverse complement strand
ACCATAATGATTCTATGATTCTATTTCCTTCCTTGGAAAGCCACCAAGCCGTTCCTGAAGACCACGAAGTTCAGACCTGTGCTTATTAGACCCCATAGAAGGACACCAAACCTCCCTCCTTCGTTGAGGTTCAGTCTGGGGTCCAGAATTGCTTGAGGCACTCAGACCCTGACAGCTGTCTCCAGGATAAAAATGAGCCTGTTGGACTTTGCTCTTTTTTCCCCCCTAGGCCCCGCCTTCTCAGAAGAACCTCATGAAAAGGTGTCTGGAAAAATTAAGTGACACCAGCTGACCACTCTGTACCCCCAAGCTTACCAACCTCCTCAAAAACTTCTAACAATTTGAAAAGGTGACAACGGGAAGGTAGAAAAGCATGCGGCTGAGCCAAAGGAGGGATCACCTCATAGAAGTTCACAGCAGGTACCCAACTCACAGATAGCTTAGCTAAGAGTCTAGACACCCTCTATGTTCAGTGGAGCATGATGAGCAAGATAATTGCCCTCAAAGGGCAGAAGAGATTCAGCCCTTCAAAAGTAAGACATTCACAAAGGAGGGGAAAAGTGAGCCTTCCAGGATCTAAAATACCTGTTTTCATTCAGGAACCAGAACTGCTTGATGCTGGAGGTAACAAAACAGGTAGAGAGAATTACAGGTTTGGGGTACACAGTGAAACCAAACTAAACTATAGTGCTCAATTTAAATTGTTTCATTATACCACCATAACCATAGTGTGACAGTGCTTACCCCATCCCAAATGTGAACACAGTGCCTTCTTAAACCTATTTCGTAACTGCACAAAGTAGAACCACTAACTCAATCAAGTTCACTTGTATCCCCCCACTATGGGGATACACAAGAAGTAGGTTTAAGAATTCTTTTTTCTGCATTAATGTAATTGTAAAAACCAATAGTTTGGTCCTGCATTGTGCACAGTGGGTTATCCAGTTTAAAAAGAAAAAACAAAAAACAAACAAAAAACCAAACCAAACCAAAACAAAACCCTACATACATACTCTATAGGCTTAAATGGAGATTTGAGAAAGGTGAGGATTATTATTAGAACACGGAAACATTCCCAAAGGAAGAGAAATTTTAACTAAACAGAACTAGATAGATGATCTCCACCCAGCAGAATTTTCCTCCAAAAAGAGGAACAGAAAACAAGCCGAGGCATAACAAATCCACCAAAAGACAAGGAGAATCACCTGCTTCTGTCCTACCAGAAGAACCTCTCTCCAAGCGACCTTGACTCAGGATCTCCTGGTGCAGCTGCCTGGAGCCCAGGACCCATGTTCATCCTCAAAAATCCTGAGCACATCCTGCCCCAAACATCATGCCCCAGAGCAGCAAGTTGGAAAGCACATGCTTATGGAAACCTATCAAATACCAACGCTGCAAAGCTTTCTCGTGCAAACTTGCCGGGTGAGAGACGGGTGTTTCAATGTTTGTCTGGATCCATTTCTGAGCCTCAGTTTCCTCACTGGTTTTAGGTGTTCAGTTGGCATTCTCAGTGCATGATAAAACTGGACAAAGACAGTCTGCCTTCTCCAACATCCCATTTGCATGCAAAGTAGCCTCTCCTTCCCTCCAAAAAGCGTCATTAGGTAGTGAAGACCCTTTGCATCCATTTATGAATTTCAGAATCAAAATTATGAAAAGATATAAAGAGAGCTCACAAACTACATACAACAGCCTCTGCATCACCATGAACACACACTGGAGGATTCCACACGCTGTCAAACACACTCCTTCAACACGCACTTAACACTAAACCTCTGCTAAGGTAAGAGCAGCACCCAGCCTTTAATGTGTCATATTGGGTTTATTCTGGCATATATGCGTACATCCTCGTTAAACAGCAGCTCTCACATCTACAAACTGCATTGCACCCTCAGGTAATATTGTGATTTTCATTCCCTTTCATCATGACACGACAACGCCTCTTTGGAACTGAGATGCTCTTTTGCTAGCAGGTTACCTCCCCACGCTGAGTTCTGTATTGAGGTTAGTGGCTTTTGAAAATTGATCTCAGACTTGATCCGAACCTGTGCTTTTACAAGGGAAAGTATAATCTTCAATTTGATGGTGTAAGAACAGCTGCTTTATTGTCTGCAGTTCTCTTGGGCACACATACAAAAGGTACTCAAAATGAACAACATGATACATCTTAGCCTTATGTTTTTGAGGAAAGCTAGCTGATCTAGAAGAAAGAGATTATTTAAAGTTGCATCAGGTCTTTTCCCTCCTGCCATCACAGTGTGTAAGGAACTGGATTCATTTCACCACTAGCTACATTGAGCAGTTCAGCTCCCTGTGTTTGGAGAATTGCTTGCACATGTATTCTCATTTTATACTACCCCACCTCAAAAAAAAAAAAAAAAAAAAAAAAAAAAAAAAAGAAAAAAAAAAAAAAAAAAAAAAAAAAAAAAGAGAGAGAGAAGAAAATGACAAAAGCAGCTGCCCTTCACTGAAGCAAAATCCTAACTTTTCTGGTCAACAAGCAGAATTTAAGATCAGTAGAAATATTTCTTCTAAAGGATTCCCTACAACTATTAGTCACTATTTTATGAAAGCAGAGAAATGCAATAATGCTGGACAACACTAAGTGAAAGATAAATGGGCCAGAAACCCAAAAGTCTGTTACAAACAGGGTAAGAACTAAGGAAAAACTACAACACTTTGCTCAGAAAAGGTCCTCTTGAGTGCAGCCGCTGAAAAACTGTGGTGCGAACCCACCCAGTTCACCTCCTCCACCAGAATCAGTATTTGCTCTCTCATCTACTCGCCTGCAATTTTTTCCATGAAGACTTGTAGGAATTTTCCTTCTGAGAAGACTGCATCGCTGGCAAGTTTCCCTGAAACCAGTTCAGGGTCTCACCAGTTACTAGAGGGAGATGGGAGACTGACAAGTGTGGATTCACTGATGTCTAATAAAAAGCGAGTTTCTGCTATGGATTTAACAGAGCTCAGTCGGGCAATCGATCAACTGCGAGACACAAATCCACTGGAAACCTGGCTTCGTTACTTCGGCTGTTCAGTGAAGAAATTGTTTTTAATCTAAACCTAATAAACAGTACTTGCAGAAAACAAGGTGCGTATACATTACCTCAGTAACAAAGAGAGTGCGCGGATCAATGATGTCCAAGAAGTGCCTGAATCTGCCATAAAACGAAGTCTGGAAGACAGGAAAAAAAACCAAACGTGTTCAGTTAGAAATTGCCTTTCACCTGCTGCAGAGAAAGGTTTTATTTCCTCTGCAGAAGTAGCAACTAAAAAGAAATAATAGAAAATATAAAAGCTATTCACTGGTAATTTGTGATAGGAAGTCTGAAAGGTAAAGATGAGGACTTGGACCCTGCTAATAGCAGTGTTGCTATTAACAGGATACCAATACAGACGCTTTAATAGAGGGATAACATCAAGCTGCTAAAATATCCTTTACTTTTTTTCCAAAAATGAAATATTGCCTGCTTCCCTAGGGGACTCCTGGGAGATGTCTGAGACGGGCTGCTCCAGACCTCCTACACCGAGCACTGCTGTCGAAGGAATTCCCACCCTGCACCGCCTTTAACACTGACCCTCTGCTGCTTGTCCTTGCTCCCGCTAGCACCCATCTCGCAGGACCCGCAGCACCACAGGGTCCCTGATTTTGGAGAGAGACTAGCGTGAATAAAATCCTCCACCTGTACACTGCTGGAAAAAAAAGGTATGTGAAATTGTATTTTCGAAGTCTCCAAAAAGAGTTTAAAGTCTCAACAAGGGAAGAAGTAGTTTTCTCCTTGATGGGAAGAAAGAGAAAGGCAGAAAGACACGACTAAGTAAGAACGCAGTTTTAGGTCTTACTGCAGAATTGTCCAGGCACTAAACTAGAGCTGGGTTTCATTGTGCCAGTCGCTACACAAACGCAGAGCAGAAAATGGACTGTGAACCTTAATACATGTAAAAGAAACCACAACTTGTTCTAGTGGTACATTTGGAAAAATCCAATCCAGATGTGCTTGTGTAGGGACAACGCTGTGCAAAAGCTGGTGAAGACGCTTTTGCCGGGAGCAGCAAAAGTGGCTGAAGGACCAGAAAGGGATCCAGAGAAGAGAGTCTGAAAGAAGGGGGAGATACCTGTGAAACAGGCTGGAAAGATCACGGGCAGCTCCAAAAGAAAGGAGAGCAGTTTTGACTCAGTATTTAGAAAAAAAAATATTAAAACAAAAATTGAGTTTAGGCAAGCGCAAAGCACTGGACCACGAAATATTGATATATTAAGAGCACTCAGGATACATGTACATCGTCAGTCAAACACCAGTCTGGATGCTTTCATCCAGATGCAGACGTAGGCTGAGTGCCAGCGCTGAATTACTGCAGCCTGAACTCTCATCCAGACATCAGCAAGGCCAAACGGACATGGGGCAGCCCGGCCCAGCGACCGCTCACCCTCCCGTGGTTTCTCCCCAGCAGAATTTGCAGCCCATCGCGGATGCGGAAAGGCCGTAGGTCACGGACCTCCACGTGCTCTTGAATATCAGGACCCCTTTGCCCTGGGTGCTCCCCAGCCACGCGCAGGCAAATCTCTTTTTGCATTTGTAATGCCGAAGCGTGCTATAAATAAAGGAGTGGAACATGGATACAGCAGCGAGAACAGCATTTAATCACAGCCTGGCATAATTTTATGAAACATGCTGGTTCTTCTCTGCTGAATCCATCCAGCACAGAGAAATACCAGTAATACTGCCTACTTATTCAGGCAGAAATCCCTCTCTAATGGCAGTTTCCAGCAACACTGCTGTCCACCACCTTGCATTGCAACACCCCGTTCTCAGCCGCTTACAAATCTCTCTGCTGTTATTTTTCCATGTTCTGCACTAAAAAAAGAAAAACCCACAACTAAACAAAATAGCTTCACATAACTTCAGAAAAAAAGCCCAGTGGTTTTTAATTAGCATTGATTTAATTAACAGTAATTCTGGTTCTTTCTAGCTTTTGCGAGCTTGATATTTTGCTGCCTTACTTTTATTTTTCAGTATAAAGATCTCTGCAGATGCCACTGTCCTCCACACCGCTATTGCCCGATGCTTGCCAGTGGTGCAGGGAGCGACGTGACTAACGCATGACTCACTTGGTCCCTCGTCATGTTCTCCTGAGCGCTCCCACCTACCATCGTCCCTCTCCCACTGCCCGATCCTTCTGCACTTGCTCAACGCTGAACAGCAATAAGAGAATTCAGAGCAGTTGTAAGGACATGGTTTAAAACAAGAGCAGAAGGGGGGGATTTTTAAATTTAAGCGGTCTTGACTTCTTCGCTGCCTTTATCATTGTGATATGAATTTCAGAGTGAGAAAAATAATATTAAATAGAATTAAATAGAACATCAGTATTTCACACCCACTTTGCAAAGGTGGAAATGACAGTACAAGGCACCAGGAAGGGGCAATGAGACTGGAAGTTCAAATGTGCCTGATATAAATGTTATTTTAGAAGTACAGGTTTCAATTTGCAAAGCTGCAGAGGCTCTCAGGAAGCCGGTCCCGTAGACCAGGACCATTGTCTGTTTGGCTCAGGTACAGCGCTGGTCTCCTGCTCTGATCCTGGCCTGGTGCAACCTCCGTGACACCCAGCTAAGGACACGTCTCAGCAGCTCAAACCCATCCTGCTGCAATCCCGTTCCCACGCTCCCTCCTCCTCTCCTGCCCTCTGCCAGCACTGACACTCACCCGATGCTGCAACCGCCTGATCGGGGAGCTGAGAGTGCCAAAAGTCTAATCCTTAAACGAGAGATTCGTTTTCAGGTGGCGGTGTTGCCTGAACGCGTTTATTCTGTCATCAGACAAGCCCCAGGGCAAGAGCAGAACCATTCGGGTGGGATCAGGACAACAGCCCTCATTCAGGTTCCCATGCAACTGCAGAGTAAGGTCCAAAAAAAAAAAAAAAAAAAGAAAAAAGCCAATTCTACCATGCAGAGCTGCTGACCATTCCTTCAAACGCTTATGGCCAACATTCATATCTTTAAGTACACATACACACAAAACCGACCAGAAACGCTGCAAACCAGTAAGGGAAGCAGGGCTTTTCCAGTCTCACGAAACTTAAAAGCTCTTTATGAAAAAGCCTGGGGGCATTCTGAAGGCTTTCTCCAAGAAGTAAAATTGCTTTAGCCTCCTAGCCTTTTTCCTAGGGGAAAAGAAAAAGTCTGCATACAGAGGCTAGGCTAGGAACCAAGAAAATGAACAGGAACAAGTAGCAGACGCTGTGCTAGGGGCTGGCTAGGAGGTGATGCCCAAAGCGTCCTTTCCTCAGATACCATAAGGCACTTCATGGTGCAAGGTCACCTAGGACCAACTGCTGGTCTGTCAGCAGATAGGACGATTTCAGTGCTTCCTTCTTACATCCCCACTTTTAAACAAATAAAGAAATTACCTTCTTGCTACTGCTACTCCAAAGAAAGGACAACAGGAACATGTACTTCTTCCCTAGGCTGAAACACAAGGCAGAAGCCAGTTCTCAAGAACATCTCTGACCATCAGGGATGCACAAAGAGACCAGGCAGGGAGAACCCGGCTCCAGTCCATCCTCCCTCCCCTAAGGCAGGTAACAAGACCCAGCTCATCGGCTGTGGTTTCTACTTTCTTTTTGTATTACCATGAGCTCTCTAAAATGCAGTAACATAAAAGTGCTTTTCCTTGTTGCTGTTATGAGCCACCTGGAAATGAAAAACCCCTCTTAAAAGTCTCCCACGAAGGTGATTCTGGTGCTTAACCACCACCCAGCCTTTCCAGCAGAAGGGCTGTTGTCACTCCGAGGCTCAATCTCCGTCACAGCGATTGAAGCCAAAATCTGCCTGTTCACTTTCCCAGATCCCAAGAAACAGGATGAGCCGCAGTCCCATGACAGTGAGTTATCCTTTATCGCATCCTGATCAGCTCGGCACGCTCACAGGCCGGCTCAACATCCCTCATCATCACCATGGGACAGCATTGCAGAAGATAAGCCATTCACAAACTTCTTACTCTTCTGCCTCTAGTCCACGTTTCTTCAAATGAGGCAACTCCATTAAACCTCATTCACTCCCACATCCAGGCCAAGAATTTAAAGAGAGCAACTTTGTTAATCAAGCAACCTGAGGGGGGAAGAAAAAAAAAAAAAACAACAAACCAAAACCATTCCAATTGGTAAAAAAAGCACTCTCCCCTTCCCTCTTCTCCCCCTCATGCATATGCAAGCTGGGCTCACTTGCAAGCAAAAAAACCCAGGGGAAAAGAAGCAAATAAAGCTCAGCCCTGGATGGGGGAGAGCAACATGAAAGCGAGAGGAGTGGCAGAGTGGGATGGGTGAAAGTCCCCAGCTCTACATCTGAAACATCCCAAAGTCAATTCACGGTGCCATACTTTGTCTCATGAAAAAACCAGCCCGAAAAAGCAGAGGAGTATGAGTTTGAACAAGTTTTGTGTTTGTGGTTTTTTTAAACTCTGCCAGATGAGAACCTCATTTCTCCACAACAAAAGCTCTCTTTCTGTGGTCTCTCTGAGAACCACATAAAACGGAACCAAATTCAAACCAAGAGCAAAGTTATCTTCTTGAGGCTGCATCTAAACGTCATCACCGAGTATTTCACTCCTCAGCCCTCCTAAGCAGCAGTGTATTTACCACGACTGTACAGCCCCTGGGCAAAAAATATCCATTGTTTTAACTCCTGTCCAGCCATGGAACTTTGTGTTTTTCCTTTTCAGATGACTACGGAAAGCTGCTTCACTGCTAGAGCTTGCTGGTCGCCTTTCCATCACCCAGGTCACTTCCTATTTTCCGGGTTTAGTCTGACTAGAAGCCATCGCAATTTTTTAAATGAAAGATTGGTTTTCGTTTTCACAGAGCTGCGTGCAAAACAAAAAGCAAAAAAAAACCCAACTCAAATCCTAATCAGTCAGAAATTTAGCGGCAAATTGAATCAGATCCAACTGTCACGCCTCAACTGCAACTCAAGATGCCTTTGTGAACACAACCACAAAACTGAACTCCCAGAACAGACGAGGATTTCGCTCTCCAATCCTGATTCAAATACTTTCCTGCAAATACCAAGTTTCTACAGGACAAGTAGGAAATTAATAGTCAAAATACAACAGACTGTTTTGCAGACTGACCACAGAAAAGAAGCCTTCAAGAATAGCTTCTTTGGCTCTAACTAATTAAAAAAAATTGGTTCCCACAGTGGGGCTATGAGGATTCAACCCAGAGACCCCCTGAACACCTTTACTTCCCTTTACACACCGACATTTTACGCTCCTCGCTTGCACTTGGCCTTCCCCGAGCGCTGCAGTGCTTTGTGTGATGGGGGTATTGTGTTTAACTGAGAATAAAAGTGATGAGAAAAAATAAGAATATAACAAAATTCCCTCAGCTTAAAATACATTCAACTCCCAATTTATTTTCCAACACCAAACGAAACCATTGCACATTACTGGTTGGCTTTGAGGACTCCAAAGCACCAGGTAAAGCCAAGTGACTGAGCAGGCACTGACCCGATCTTCTCAATTTTCTTACAGGACCTTTTGGCTCCGTTAAGAGGAATGGAGAAGCCCCTATCAAGGAGCTAAGTGAAAACCGCTGGAAGAAATAAATTCAGAAACATGTTACAGAGACATTTTTCTTAGCCCTTTATCATTAAAAAAAAATTAAATTAAAATTTGGTGTTAATCTAGGTCAGACCAGACGCTGCCATGCCATCTTGGGGTTTCTACAGCAAAGAGATGCCCCACTAAAAGCCTCGGGAAAACAAGAGACTGACCTCAGGTGAAGCACAATATTGTAGTTTCTAGTTTTTATACTTATCTTCTGTAACTCCTTGAAGTTCTGCCATTGCTAACAAGTGTTTACTTCCCTGGGTTATGGCCACTTTCTTTTTAAGCTCTGTTAGTTAGAGGGCTTTAGGATAAATAAAGCAGCCAGTGCTCTTTCAGGTAACAGAATTCTCTCAGCAAAGCGGTGCTACAACAAACTCCTGGGGTGCAGGACAAGCAGGGAAAGGCCAGGCATTGTGGCAAGCGCTTGCCCACGGTCCATATTGTAAATCTTTATACTTAGGGAACCACTTTCTGCAGGTCGTCACGATGGATCATCCTGTTATTCCTGCAACTCAGATGGCCAGGGCACTGCTCAGCCCTTCTCCCGCCAACTATGGCCTTGTCCCAGCCTCTGGCAAACACGTGTTCATTCACTAATTCTAAGAAGAGGGAATTTGATTTTATTTGCCTTTTAGATGCCATTTCAGTGCTAAAACTGTTATTCACTGCTCCAGCATGTCTTCTTTTGCTGTACATCATACATGAACTGCTTTCTTTTCCCGTACCTCCTTCTGACCCTTTCTCCTCCATCCTTTCTCCATCACTCCATGCCCACTACCATCTAATAGGGGGAAACCAAGGTATTTCCACCTCCCTCCAAGGTTTGAACTAAACACACCAACTCTGCATCCACCCAGCAAACCAACAGTTGTGAGGACAAGCGAACGGGATAAGAGGATCAAGTCTGTTCAGTGCACCAGCACAATCGCAGCCCCGCGCACGCTGCAGTCAACCAAACTCAGATTTAAGTGAGAATTCAGGATGCTTCCTTTTTAACAGGATCATTTCCAGCTCTGGCCATCATACTCATGCAAGGGATGGAGCTTGCAAGACTCCCAGAAGTTTGACCTTCAGCTCCCAAATATCCATCCGTCGTCTTTTTCACCATTTTATTCCTGTAACATCTGTTGTAGTAAACAGTAATCTGGAAGAAAACTGAATAACACAAATTTCCTGTGATTAATCGCGGCTATTTTGGGACCACTTCTCACCAGCCTGCAAGCAAGCTGAAGTTCTGCAAAGCGGCTGGGAATATTAATTCCCTCCCATGGCACAGCAGTTCATAGCGAGCACCGGAGCACATTACAGATCCAGCTCATTAAAGTGGCCGTGTTGCGGGCCACGCAAGATCCAGTTAACTCCGAGATAAGAACTAGAAGGAAACTACTCCTTGCCGGCTCAAGAAATTTGAAGAAGGACAACGAGAGACAGGTAAGTGACCATTAGCAAACACTTGTTCATCACCTTAAAGAGGGCGAGTATTCCTCGAAAGCGTATGCTGGGCAGCCCTGGGAAGAACAGGAGATATGCACAACTTTACCAATTTAATTACAGTGTGATTTTAAAAGGATTTAATTAAGCCAGAGCAAAATGCATGCAGACTTGCTTTGGGTTTGGGTTGGGGTTTCTTTTGAGTTAAAAATCAGGCTTACGTCACCTTTAAATTAATTAGGAAGACATTTAAGCTAAACCAAACAAAATTAAGAAAATTCAAGCCATTGAGCAAGGGGACTCTGGCAAGGTATGTAGAGCTGTATTACACAAGCAGAGCTGTGTAATTGCACGCACGCTTGCGGCCCAGCCCATTAGACGTTGAGGCTAAAGCTACGGACTCTCGGTCCTTTGATGCTCTCAGTTTGACTTGACAATATTAAAGGGCCAAGAGTCTGTACGGGAGTAGCTCCTGCACCTCAGTAACTTCAGCCACCTCCAGTGACAAGTCTGCTCATGAATGTGAACATAGCCAGGATGCAGCGTGGAAACCTTTCACAAGGGTTACGTGGAGTAGTAGGGGTTTACATCTTGTAGCACAAGATGCAAACAAACAGACTCCCTGTTTAAAATCCAATCCTGCCTGATAGAGATGAAAAAAAGCCAACGCTTGGCTTTTTTGGCAGGTTCTGTGAAGTTAACAGATAAACATCAAACCCAAAGGTGTCTGTATTTCCTCTTCTCTGCAATTCATCTTTAAGCACCTGTTTGCAGGACTCAATAGATTGTACAGGACAAACTGGGTCTGGCTTCAGGGCTGAGAAAGCCACGTCTGGCGACAGCACACACCATTTAACACACGCCAACCTCAGCTCAAGCAGCTTGTACACGCTGGGCTGGACCTGCACATACACAAGAGTTAAAGCAGTTATGAACCAACCTTAAACATCCTTCCACGGCCTTTTAAGAAAAACTCTTCTCCATAATGGCAATCCTTTAGGAGAGAGGAGTTTCATTCACTTTTTAAAAGTGGAAAATAACATTATACTGAGCAGCACGAGGAGAAACTTCTGTGTTAACGTTACAGTACAGCTCCGGTTCCTCCCACTGCCTGTACCACAGCTTTCAGCACTCACAGCCTGCATGCAGCAAGCCATTAAGCTCCTGAGAGGCGTATCTAATCAAGGGCGTCTTTATCTCAGTGTTATGGCAAGGGTTATCTTGGACATAGGAGGCATGTGGTTGTGCTAAGGGGAGTAATAAACCCTGGTTGTGCTTTACACTTACCAGATTAAAGTATACGAAGAGTAGGAAATAATGATTCTTAGCGCTAACGTCCTTATAAGACATTTCTGAGATTAGCATGCGTTGAGTTCCAACATTTAAAATATCTGCAAGGTCAAGCTCTGACAACAGCCCATCTCTAACAACGCTGTTAATGCCGCAGTCTTAGAAATGGCATGTTTGGCCAACAGCATAAAATATCCTAAGCACGTCATGTACTCCACGACCGTACGTACATGCTGAGCCGCTCAAGGGATAAAAGATGTTTACGGTTCTGGTTTGGGTTTATTTCCCTTTATTTCCCACTCCTCCCCCTGAAGGACCTACGGTCTGTGACTTCTTTTTTTTTTATGTTATTTCCTACCTAGCAAAGAGGACAAGGCATGCTCATGGGTTCTGCTTGTTGGGATGACCACTCTCGACTTCAGCTGGGAAGGAAGTCAGCTCACTTCTTGTTCCGTTGCCCCCATACTCGCAGCCCTCCTGCACTAGCCGAGCCAACCTCCTACTACTTTTCAGAGGGCTGACCCCAATAAAAACACCAAAGTTCAACTGGCACTATCATCCTCCAGCAGTTAACACCCCTGGTTAGCAAACAACCGCACCCACACCTTATTCAGACCCTTGCTGGAAAGGTTTCCTCAGCTCTTCTGATGATAGGGAAAAAAAAAAAAGCATTTATTTTGTCCAGGGTAAATGCCTGGAATACAGGCAAAGACCCCAGAGCCCTGGGAACACACTGGCTCTGGCTCTAAAAGAGGGAGCACTTAGCAAAGCCTTAAAGAAAAAGAAGGGGGGGAAAAAAAAAAAAGAAGTATGCCTAACAAATTAGAACTACTCCTCAGAAAATTAAGTCCTTATCACACATTCTCAAGCCTAACGTCCTCGTTTCTTCTTTTACCTAAAAATAGCCTGCTTCCATTGGGAGGCAGAGGCTCTTCCCAGCAAAGAAACAACAACAAAAAAAAATGTGACTCGACAGAATGCCACTTGCCTGACAACCAAGAAAAACAAGTGAACTGTAAAACAAGGGAGGGGAAAAGGGGAATTTAACAACCTCCAGAGGTGGTGTTGGGGACGGACGTGTCCCGCTTGCTGTCCCAAATTCTACTCAGCCACTTTCCGGGAGCTCTGGGTCACGGCAGGGGATAGAAACCACTCTGTCTCCTCTGAACCAAATCCCCCGGCAGCCCAGTTTGCTCTCCAAGGTTTTTGTTCCTAACACACAACTTTTCTTTGTTTTCCCCGACAGGGACAAAGATGCTTAGCACAGCTCCCTGCACCTCTCCCAACCGCAGTTTTAGTCAAATCTCCCCTTAAATAGCCCCAGACCTGCTCTCAGCCAATGTTGCAGAGGAAAAGTAAATGCTGTCATTGCACGGGGCTATGTCTAGAATTTAAACAACCACCCGAAGCATCACTAATCCTTTCCAAAACAAGTAAGGCATCCTTTGTCAGCTGGACCACTAAAGCTGAGATCTTATAAACAGATAAAACCCTGCAACAGGCCACCAAAGGAATAGGAAAGGCAGAGATCTGCGGGGGAAATGCATTGAACAGCTGATAGAAAAGGATCGTGGTGCCTGAGGTCCGCCAATCCCTCGGGCTCACACAGGCATTCTTCCCCTGCACTGGAGACTGAAGTTTGGTCGCAAACACCAAGGTCAAGATGGGGGAAATAAAGAACCGTAACTGTCTGACGCAGAGACGAAGGACCTCGGCTCTGCCACGTCGCATGATGGGAGCGGGCACGTGGCTGCGGCGCTGATGGAGCAAGGGTGCTGTGTCCCAACCTGAGCAGAGCTGACTGCTGGATCCGACCAGATGCCCTAAGCCCCGGCAACACTCGAGCCTCTTTTGCTGTGCAACCCCACGATGCTGCCGGATCCCAGACTGGGCTGAGCAGCCGTGGGCAGATGGAGCAGGAGAAAACAGGGGAGCGCTGGGCGATAGCCAACAGGACACCAGCACCACGACCCATCCTACAGCTCCCACCAGACCTCCATGCTGCTTTGTAGAAAACTTTATGGGAAAGGAATAAAACCACTACAGAAGAGAAGAGGAGTGATTTCCGATGCTTGGTGTGGCCCTCTAGCAAAGCACCGCAGAAGCATCCAGTCCCAAGGGTGCTTCCAACAACGGGCAACCCTCACCTCCGATCCAGGCCACAGTGTAAACGCACCCGGATCATCTCCCTGGAGTGGCAGCAAGGAGAGAGGAGTCTCTGCTCAAACACGCACGCAATCATTAACATCCTGCCATACCCCTCGAAACATTTTCTAAATGTTGCTACAAGTGACAGTCGCTCCTTAATGAACAGAACGCACCGGTTCTGTGCCTGACTCGCTGCCAAGTGTGCCTCGAATCATCTGTGGTGTCTAGAAGGGAGTAGCGTCTCCTCCTCCTCCTCCTCCTCTACTTATTAAAAAGCTCCATCTCCCCAGCCTGAGCATCCCTCGGCTCACGCAGCCGAGCAGGCTCCTGGCGCGGGGAAGTCACCCCTTCCTTGCTGTGGGGAAACTGTTGCTCCGAGGAGGTCCCACCATGACCTCTCGTACAGGGATAAGGCAGCGGGGGGGAAAGGCACACAGATCCATCGCCCGAGAGCTGGCCTCCCATGGGAAATCAGCCACGGGACTTCTCAGCAACCCTAATGGGTGGCTTCGGTCAAGCCAAGCTCTGCAAGCTGCAATTAGCAAGTCAGATGGTTGGCAAATAGCAGTCCCATACGGATTTCGTGTGGATGGTGGGAAGAGAGTCTCCTTGGAGACTGCCCCAATAGTTGGGGGGGGCGGGTAGACACCTATTAACGAGCAGACTCCTGCTACTCACTCTTGATTTGGGAATCGCAATGGCTCATTCCTCTCCAGAGGAGTCCTACCCAGCTCAAGAGCAACCGAAGGAAGTTTGTCAGCCTGACAGGGCTCCCCGAGAACGAAGAGTGGTCTTCGTCAGCTCTGGCACGCCAGGGACCTCACAGAGTGCTTGTGGAAGGCAGAAACGGGGACGAGCTGCTCTGACCCCCGCACCGGCTCTCCTCACCCGAGGACAGCTGCTGGGGGCTGCAGGCCTTCCCCGCCGTCCCCCAGTCACCGGGTACCGAGGACGGGGTGGCTCCGCCGCGGGGGTGCGGTTTCCTCACCTCACGCCTCGTCCCAAACCACGCTTCCTCGGCGCCCACCTCAGACACCCCCCACGGCGCCATCTCACGAACATCAGCCCCT
>NW_009633007.1:0-26148 GCF_000690535.1 Cariama cristata | reverse complement strand
TTCTGACTCCTCTCCGTAAGACTTCAGTTATGCTCCCATGTGACCAAGACATCTCAGGGCCACCAGCTGTGGGCCTTTACTAGCTCCCTGCCCTTCTATCCACAGTGTTTCATCCTGCAGCTTGTCACAAGTAAGCCTAGTTTTGTCCCCCTCCCCCTTCATTTCTAGTTTAAAGCCCCATCAATGAACCCTGCAAGCTCCTGAGCAAAGACCCTCTTCCCTCTTTGAGAAAGGTGGATCCCATCTGATGCCAGCAGACCTGACACCATGTAGGTCACCCCATTGTCAACAAACCCGAAGTTGTGGCGGTGACATCAGCCACGGAGCCACGTATTGATAGACTGGATCCACCCGTTCTAACGTCACTGCCCACTACCGGAAGTATAGAGGAAAAGACAACCTACGCTTCTACTTCCCTTACCAACATTCCCAGGGCCTTGAAGTCACTTTTGATTGCCCTCGGACTATCCTGTAATTCTTTTCCATGTGGGCACCAGTGCAAGCAAAACCTGGGCCAGATCAAGCAGGACTTCAGAGCCCCGGGGGTCCAAGTGAAAGGGACAGGTGCCCAAGTGATCTTCTGCTCTGTCTTTCCAGTCAGGGATAGGGATGCATGCAGAAGTTGATGTATCATGCAGATCAATACCTGACTTTGTGGCTGGTGGTGTTTCCAGGACTTTGGTTTCTACGATCAAGGGACATTCTTCGAGAAATGCAGCCTATTGGGGAGAGATGGGATCCACTTATCTACAAGAGGCAGGAGAATCTTCACTAGCAGATTGGCTTAGTGAATTGTGCTTTAAACTAACAAACAAACTTCGGTGTAGAGTTTACAGCTGTGACACCTGTATATCCATAAGCAATGGGGTGGATGAGTACATCTACGTGAGCATTGAAGAATGTTCTCCAACTCTTTCCAAAGGCAAGAACACTAAGTCCAGCCACCTTAAGTGCATGTGTACCAACACATGTTGTCTGGTCACCAGACAGAAAGAGCAGGAGCTCTGTGCCCAATCTGAGAGTTATGATGTCATAGGAATCACAGAATCATGGTGGGAAAAGTCACATGATTGGAAGATCGTGATGGATAGCTACAAACTCTTTTGGAAAGGTAGGAAGGGAAGAAGAGGAGTTGGAGTTGTACTTCATGTAAAAGAGAAATTTGACTGTATAGAGGTAAGCTATGGAGACCATGGAAGTTCTATTGAACATCTTTGGGTGAAGATTAGAGCAATCATCATCAAGGAGGAATCTTATGTTAGCTATCTGTTACTGACCTTCCAATCAGCATGATGAGGCCAACGAAACCTTACTTCAGTTGCTCAAGGAAGTCTTAGGTCAACAGAACCTGGTCTTTATGACTGACCTGGACATTTGTTGGTAAAACAACACAGCAGTGCACAAGTTGTCCATCAGGTTCCTGGAAGGCATTAAGGACTACTTTCTGCTACAGATACTGGATGTGCTGAGTAGGAACAGCACATTTCTGAATTTTCTGCTCATAAACTGAGAAGATTTACTTGACATCATAACTCTAAATGGTAGCCCTGGATACAGTTACCACAACATTGTAGATTTTAAGATCTTGCTGAGTATAAGACCCTGGATTTTAGAGGAGCCAACTTCAATACGTTCAGATTCCAGCTGTGAGAGAGTCCATGGGAAGCAACCATGGAGGGCAAAGTAGCTTGTTTGTACTAGAAGTTATTCAAGAGCAGCCTCCTGAAAGCACAAAGGGCAGCTATAAAGAGGTCGGAGGTTCTCTCTTCACAAGGAGCCACATGGAGAAGACAAGGGGCAACGTTTCAAGTTGCACTGGGAGAGGTTTTGTCTCAATCTAAGAAAGAAATTTTTTACAGTAAGAGCAACCATTCACTGGAACATCCTCCCTGAGTGAATTGGTAGAGTCTCCATTGCTGGAGGTTTTCAAGATACAATTGGAGAGTGCTAGATAATCTCATCTAGGATCTCTTTCCCATAAAAAGTTGAACAAGATGGTCTTTTGAGGTCCCGTCCAACTGGGGATGTTCTATGTTTCTATTTACCTACATCCAATCTGCCTATTTTCAAGGGAGAAAAATGTGGTACAGCACATATGTTGTTTTCCAAGGTATGTTTAAAAATGTATAAAAAGTATGATTCCAGCATATAGTTCTCTGGTTTTTAAATGTTCAAATGACACACCACTTTAGCGTTGAAAATTAGTAATTTAACTCTGCCAGACTAGATATACTTTTGTATTTTACTTAAGTCTGGTTTGGATATTTTCTTGGAATCTGAGCAAGTGAAACCAATCACTGAAAACAAGCATAATTTGTTTCTTTAGTCCTCTAATACGATTGTTTAAATTTAGATGTCAGTTAAATAGAACTTTAATAGAATCAATATGGAAGAATCAATGGTAGTGGAGCCCCTCCTCATTGGATTGGTGAGTTTTATTAAGAGGTAGAAACCCATGTGTTTGTCTCAGTGATTAAAATCCTTCTGTGGGATTTTAAAATAACAGAATTTGACATTTGTTTTTGAATGGGTTCCTTCATCAGCTGAAATAGTTATGAACAGAAGCAACCAGACTTATCTCAGTGTATCCAATAATGCTTCCCTCATCCTACAGAAGTAAATTCTTTCTCACTGGGGAAAGGAGGTGCTGTGTAATCTATACTTTTATTTTCCACTTATAGCTTATTACTTAGCTAGTCTAAACAGATCTATTCCTATCTAGGAAGTAGCACAAATACCTTTTTAGGAAAATAGTTGGCAGTGAAGTTTATCTCTAGAAGCATACATTCCTCACTGTCTACAAATGACTGTAATATTTTTATTTCTATTTAAGATACTCTTGTTCAAGATGTACTGACAGATTTCTGAATATATATATGAACCTAACAATTCCTCATACACTGAAACATTTTCAAAATCAACTAGTAAAAAAAAAGAAATATGGATCAAATAAATAGTGGCAGAAAATTGCACTCTGAAATTAAAATGTGGTATGTATATAAAATTGCTGTGGACACTACTGCAATTAACCTTTTTTTCTCTTAATGTTGTAACCTAGGAAAGTTAATTGGAAATGATGCATATTCACTCTTGAAAATATTTAAACAAAAAATATTATGGAAGTGTTTAATTGCTTTTGGAAAAGTGCGTTTATATATATATAGACAACAAAAATATATTGCAGCACTTTCAGTGCCAGCAGAACTCTTATATTTAGTACTTTCCTAGTAATTTACTGGATTTTTGACAATAGTCCCTAGTAAGACATGAGAAATTTTGGATTTCAGGCACATCTATATCAAAGTAGCAACATAAGATACTCCTCATACATTTCTTTATAAGTTCAATTTATTTTTTTTATGATCAAACTTAATAATTAAAGGTATAAATCAAAGCACACAGAAATTTGAAAACAAACAATTTGAAAGCTGAAAAGCAGTACCATCTATCTTGCTTCTGAAGATTATTGTGCAATCTTTAAACACATAGTCCAGTTATCACCGAGCTCTTTTCTCATGTAGTTTTAACCAGGTTGCCTGCTTTAAGAATACACCAGAATCGCTGACTCCAGAAGGATATTACCTATATGCTTTGGGTTAACTTGTTGAATAACCCAGAGTTTATGAGTAAATGTGACAAACACCTCTTCAGTCTGGTGAGGGAAGCAAAGGGAAAGAATGATGCTTCAGCTGAAGCAGCTGAGCAATGTCTTGTGGCAATTCTGCCACAGGGCTTCTACAGGAGCCTCGACAAATTACTTAAAACCGGGCTTTGCAGCATACATCACAAGTAGCTTACTCTGCTCCAGGAGATAATATATAGTAGTGTTTACTAGGGAAAGCCACAAAGTGGGTAAAAATTACATGTAACTTGAAAAAGATCTTCAAAAGACGAAAGGTATATTAAACAGTACTGAGATTTGTGCTTTTGAGGAAACTGCTACCAACACCTGACATACACAGGCCTGCAGTTTGGACATAGGTCTGCCGGTCAGCATTCTGTGCCTTTTTATTTTGGAAGGCAAATGGATTTTTTTTCTCCCCAAGAACCAGAAATTAAACGTAGATGCTCAACAGCTATCAGGAGATTCTCATTGTTTTACAGTGCTGTTAGAGCAGTAGGACAATCAAAACAGAACAGTTTTTGAAGATCTGCTTCATAAAGTTAAAATGGTGGAACCTGAAAATATCCACCCAATTCTTACTGGTATGTGTCACAGTTACGCAGAATCCTGTTCTCTTATCTGTGTTCCCTCAAAGCACAAGTGACTCTAAACAATGACTAACATTGTCAGGGTTAAATATGGATTTCCTCATCACCAGATTTACAGATGGAAGTATTACACAAGGTTTCATGCCTGGGCAGCATCTAAACAACTTCACACTACCTAAAATCTACTAATGATTTAATTCTAATTTGGGTGGAGAGTCTTTAACTGCTGCAAAGACAATAGTACACATCTCTAACAGAACAGCCAATTTACTATATTTACTTATAACATTGAAGTGCAGGAAAAAATGGTTCTGTGCAGGTACTTCAGCCTAATGCTGAGGTAGACTAGAATTAAAACATACTGTGTCTTCTTGAGAGGATAGTCACTGTATAGTCTCACAATATCTCTGAGTTCAATCCCCTCCCCACTCCAGCTTCTCTGTTTTCACAGAGTTTATTTTTCTCATTGCTCTGTGTGGGAGAGACATCGATCTCTCATTTCTGTAAGATCAATCTGTTTTTAACCTCTCTGCATTCAGCTCCAGTTGAAACCAAGAGGTTCAACTGCACCACAACTCATGCATGACAAACCCTCATGTAACTGCATTAGATCCAGCCATCGGTGATTTGGACATCATTCTTGATCCTTTCTGATGTTTTATGCACAACAGCAGCTGGGGAAATGGGAAGGCCATTTCAGTGTTTTTGCTTAGGTTCTAGATAGCAGAGTTTATATCCAGTGTTGCTTCAACTCCATAGGGTTCATCCTACTGTGATGAAACATGCTATTGCTAAACTGATCAAAGCTGTGTAGTGCAGTAAATAATAGTATTCCCTTAAGAAATAACAAAGTGAAGCTCTTATGTGTGTTCATTTAAGAAATGAAAAAAACTAAGCTCTCAAATGTAACAATGAGATACTTAATACAGAAAATCAGATATCAAATAAAATAAAAATGGAGGGGAACTAAAAAACGTTGTCACGACTGTTCTATCTTATCCATGCCTAAGTCTTGAAAAGAATGTGCTCTGATCATTATTACACCTTCGAAGTAGTTAGGTATCCACTAGATGCTTCATTTTGTTTGCACTCAGGAAACCCGTGATGTGCATTTATCTATCAATGATGTCTTGCTGCAGAGCAATCTAGAGGTTTAGCTAATGAATGCTAATGACTTTCTTATTGAAAGAATAGTAAATCTGTATGCCATCAGCTTAGCTAAGGTAACTTAATCCTCAATTAATTTAATTAACTTTGGCAATTAAGACAAAGTTGAAAATAATAGAAATTGAAAATCTGATGTTGTAAAGATACTCTGCAATCATAATGAACAATTAGTATGTGATAGCGTTTGATTAGGGCTATTATCAAGCTATAGTCACAGAACAAATATCTTCATAACACTCCACATAGAGGTTGGAGTTGTCATTTATAGTTTATACCATGGTCCTGAAGAACTGATCCTATGATCTTATTTATTCTTAGTGCAGAGCCTCATAGGCATAGGCTATAAGAAAATTTTTCCATCTCCTTCCCTACCAAGTATTCTCAAGGCATACTGCAGCCTATAGATGCTATTTAAGCAAGTTCTCTGTCTGAGTCTTTATGGTTCTTTTGTACATCTTTTTCCTGCATTAAAAAAGGTGCTTGGATTCTTTTCTCATGTTTCTGAAAAGCACAAAAAGTTAAGCAAATTTATCCACTCTGTTCTGTTATGTACACCAAAGTCTGCATGTTGTTTATTCAGCACTCGTTGCAGTTGAAGCAGTTATATAAAAACCTTTGCTGCATAGATCCAGTTCTGGATACCGGATTCTTCAGAAAAAGTATTGTTTTTATACACACATACACACAGAAATCAGTGCGCAGCTGAAACACCCAGTCTCACTTTTACCTTCTTGCACAGTATCAGGACATTTTGTTGCATTTGTGTAATTGACCTGCAATCTGACACTGTTTTGTTGATGCTGGATGGATTGCTTTCTTCTGATCTAGGCCATATTCGCTTAAATATAAATTACTATGCTACACTTCTCATTTTTTTCAAGTGCCTTCCTTCAGTTAGGTTAGTAGCAGGTTAAAGGATTGCCTTTAACCGTTGTCTTTCTGTTTGTTCGTTTGTTTGTTAAATTTAGATGTTCAATATTGTTGTATTTATAACCTTTACTCATTAGCTGGCCACTCATTCCTCTCCTCAATGTACATGTTACAGAGTACAGTTAAACAGCTTTTGTTTGCTGTGCAGATAAGCTTTTTATTTTGAGGCAGAAGCTTCCCCTGTGCCTTAGGCATAATGCTATCAAACAACAAGAATAAGAGTTTCTGATACAGTGATTAGGTGCTTGTTTGTTCATGTGTTTGTGTGAGAGAAAAACTATTTCCCACTGCAAATTTATAACGTTTCAATCTCAACTCAAATAAAATGCTACCCTTTCTACAAACAGGACTGATTCTATCTTTTGTAAATGCTTGATGACACCTTAAAACTTGGCCATGAAAATAATAAGAATTATCCAACCATCTTTGACCCTGGCGTGTGTGAGTCTCCCATTTTCCCATGTTGTCCAGGATGGAAAGGATGACACTGCTTTGGTATTTGCTCAGCCAAGCACTTTGGCCTGTACTTCCACACCAAGAAGATCCTGCTGGAAGAATAAGAAATTAGAGATTGCTACTTTAAAGTTCATTTTCCCAGGAAAAGGTAAAGGGCCTCATCCAAAGTCCATTGATACCTAAAATCCTTCCTTCAGTCTCAGGGTTCAACTCTTTTACTGACTTCTACTACTGTTTCGGATTGCTGCTTGGACCTACAATTTTCTCAACAAAACAGTTTACCCTCTCCTTTCCTCCACTGTCTTCTTTTCTTATTTCCTTCTTTCATCATAGTTTATTGGGCTCTGCCATTTTTTGCAGGATTTTATGGGAGTAAATGCTGGACTCAGGTCACAGTTAAAGTATTTTAGTTAAAACAGAAAATCTGCAGGTCCCAGCTCCATGTTTGAATAATTTGTGCACCCGACCTTCCCAAAGCCATGTGAGACACATAGCAGAACTGAAGCTGAATCCCAGCGACATTAACTTTTTTGTAATGCCCTTAGCACAGCCAGTCCTCTTGTATTGTAGTTATACTATACTTTCAAGGAAACAGAACAGTTGGGAAAATGTGAATGAATTTAGCCCTTTTTCCTTCTTTGATTGAGAGGTTTTTTACCTTTCCTTTCTTTTATCTCCACCTTTCTCCTCCCCACAGATCATCTATACACAGCTTTTCCTGTTGCGATGCCTTTTTCAAGGAGGAAAAGTGGCTAGGTTGAGCTTCAATGAAGGATTTAGATTGAGCCTAATAAACACTCAGTTGGATTAAGCTGAACATGGATAAACAGAAAGAAAAAGTTAAAAAAATACTTCTTATGCTTATAATAAAAACAATAATGATAATAATAATAATCATAATAATAAACAGTACCAGTCTCTGAAATAATACTTTTTTTAGCTCTTTTTGTTGCTTTATGTTGTGCTACTGATTTTGTACATGGTTCAGAGTTTTTAATCCTCCTAAACTTTCGAGTCGTACCAGAGAAACTCCCTTCTTGCTTGTGCTATGCAACAGCTTTGTGTTAGCAAAACCAAAAACATAGCAGTCCTCGAAGTAAGTATACTGGGTTGTTTACAAAATAACTAGATTGTACATGTGCTTTACTGTCTTGACCTAATGACTGCTGTACTAGTATAGTATCGGTACGAGGCACAAGAACATCTACTGAATAACAACCATACAAATTGGACTGTCACATGCAATCAAGGTTCACAGATCTGCCTAATCATTAAAAGCAGCTTTTGAGATTATTTTGTTTCAGTACAATATACAGTCATCCTGCCATATTAACGTATTACAATATCATAGCACTCTTCTTAAGAATTGACAGTGTGACAGTGAAAGCTTTTGTAAGCCATTTTATATTGTCTTCTTTGGATTATATCTGTTGCGAGATATTAGGAAATTATTTTAATGGTATATTTCTTTTTAAATGATGTATGCTAATGACACAATATTTGTGTGTGCTATGGCATTTTGATAGACTAAAAGACCTTGAGATTTCAAGGCTCAAGACTTGAAAAGTTATGCAAAGAACAGCTATTAATTTTCATTTATTTTTCAGAGGTGATGATCAAATCAGATGGTGAAGTCTTTTGCTTACACATCATACGTAAAGACATAAAGAAAGAAGAAGGCAGGTCTGAAGTACTGCTGTTTATTTTAATTATCCCACAAAAATATCTGAAGTTCAGGGTTCTTGCAGATACTGAGATTGCTTAAAATAGCTCTGAAATGGCCATAAATGCTCACATTTTTACTTGACTAGCTAAATTTAGAAAGTAAGAGCAACTTCCACCTGATGATCCACCATTAAAGAAGGCACTGGAATCATAATGACTTTTGAGCTCTATTACTTGTGGCAATAATTCCTGTATTTTCACCCAGAAAATGTAGTAAATTTCAGAAATCACCACAGTGACCTATAGAAAAGATTGGAGATTGCTAAAACTTATATGTCCTGCAGCTCATGTAAAAGATTAATTACCTGATATTTTATAGAGGTTTAATGATAAAAAAGTAAAAATATTCTTCCTGTATTAGATCTAAGAACATTGATTTTCTATGACTTTATTCTATGCTTTTCTACCGTGTCAAAGTGTCAGAATAATTTCTATTTATATATACCAGGTTACCAGCATTTGCATGTCGAGATAGATGCAATCAGTACTGTTTTTAGTGTACCACTTGGTATGATGACTAAATAGAATCTACATCAATGTTTGTATTTATTTTAGTGGTGACAAACAGTACCTAAATAGCTAAATACTTTTAATACACTCTTTTAAATAGTGAGCTTTCAAAAGAAAAAAAATCTTATTTATTTAGTTACTTTGCCTTTTTAAAACTATTGGGTTTGTCTTCAGTTCTAATATTCCTTTAAAGGGTATTTTAACAAAAATCATACATAAAAAGATCAATAAATAGTAAGCAATGCATTTCTTAACAGAAATATTTATACTCCACATACATAAAACATTGGAAGTAGATTAATCTTTTGTTTAATCTGTCAACAAAGAGTGGTTTATTACTGTGAAAAAAGAGTTCACAGTATTCTAGTACATCACAGTATTCCAGTACTTAAAGGGCAGTTACAAAGAGAATGGAGGTTCTCTCTTCACAAGGAGTCACATAGAGAAGACAAAAGGCAATGGGTGCAAATTACACTGGGAGAAGTTTCATCCCAACTTAAGAAAGAAGTTTTTACAGTAAGAACAATCATTCACTGGAATAACCTCCCCAAGTGAATTGGTAGAGTCCCCATTGCTAGAGGTTTTCAAGGTGCGATTGGTCAGTGCTAGATAATCTCATCTAGGATCCCTTTCCTATAAGATATTGGGCCAGATGGTCTTTCAAGATCCCTTCCAATATAGGTTATTCTACTATTCTATGATAGATTTTACAACTTATAATTTTAATGAAGCAAAGTTTTGTAGGTCTAGCCCACAAATATGGGTGAGGATATATACTGTCTGTTTCATAAATAACAACCGAATACATAGTTTTGTATGGAATATAAATATCCTGCTCTACCGTTACCATATGTTGAATCATTCATCCTTTTCCCCTGTCCATCTCAATACATATAACTAGTTCAGCTTATTTAGCCTGTAAGTTCTATTTTTCTTCCTCAAAACCCAATGTTGTTTATTTATGAGAATATTCTTCATGAGTATTTTGTATTGCAAAAATCATTATGATAATATTTTCTGAAAATATTCTCTGTGACAATTTTCAGAGAAGGAAACAGCTGAGCACATTCCTTCTCTTGAAAGTGTCTCTTTCTCCTGTCTTTTCAAGTGGAATAGTGTTTTCTTATGATTTAAAGTGGCCATTTGTCAACAGAATTGAGTTTTATTCCTAGTCCTCCTCCTAGTTCATGTGATTAGGTACTTATCTGAATAAACCATCATTGTTCCAGGTATTCAAATGCTTAGGCATATATGCGTCCATCTCCTTGCATCAGCAAACATGTGATTATGCTGTCACTTTAGCCACGTACTTGTGGCAAAATGTCAGAAATTATCTGCATTTTTATAGGGAAGTGGATTGCAATGAACTGTCAAGATTAATAAGACTGTTTTGAACTTTGACCCCTTCCTCCTATTGTTTGGGAGGTTATGTACCTGGGCATAACATAGCATGCTACCACATCAGAATACCATGGTTATATCCAGCACAGAAGTAGCCACTCCACTTGCAGGAGGATATAGAGCATGAGAAAATTTTCTGTAAAAAGCTGTTGCTTCAGTCAACCCTGGTTGTGACAAAGAGATAAAAGATGATTGTAAAAGATTATTTGTGCTCCTTAATTCAATCTACCTCCATTATCCAAGAACAGAAAAATCAAATGAAATCTGATGGCATTAATCATAGTTCTCAGTAAATGGTAAATATTATACCATGATCAAACTAAAATAAGGATTGATACGTTTGTCTGCACTTTTTAGTCTTTAATTTACATTACTCTTTCAAATCAAGACAGTAGAATCTGCAATAAAATATTTTTGAAAACTTTTGATCTTTTATTTTAAATTATTCGTTTTGAAATAACATTAAAAATGGCACATTAAAAGAAAGCATAAACAGTAGCATTCAGTCTCCAGAAAAACAGCATTTCAGCACATGAGTGCAAGTAAAGAAGATATGTTTTAGAAACAGACAAAATGTTGCCATAAGGCAGGAAAAAAAGATTATGCAGGATTTGGGTTTATGCAGTCACTGGTCATAGACATCCAAAAGTATGATCACTAAAAAATTTTGCTAGAAGTTCTTCCCCCCTCCTCTCCTCCCCCAAACTAAGTATGTCACAGCAAAATAGTAGTTCTGTAGACTTTTATAAGGAGTCTGGTCTACATCCTATTGGATTTATAGACTTGACAAAAGAAACAGAAGTGAAGAGATGCAGGAAAAAAACATGCTTTTCCCCTTCCTTGATTCAAGTGCTGCTTGTTATACTATTGGGAAATGAGATGGTGATTCCCTACAACAAATTTTTACTCTGAGTATAATCACATGTGAATCTAATGTGCTAGATTCTTCTCTTTCTATCCCATTCACACTACCCTTTCTGCAGACTGTAATTAATAGTTACAAACTACAGTCAACACTGAGTCAGAGTGTTCAGCAAGCAAGCTACTGCTCACAGCTTCAGTTCTAATTATGGCTGGCAGGGTTAAATCATTAGGGATGCTTAAGCAGTTTTAAGTCCTAAATTGTAGACTCTTTCCTAAAACTCACCTGGTCCATGTCACAAAGTATTTAGAAGAAAAAGGAAGGAAGGAAGGAGAGAGGGATACATGGCAATGGTATCTACCTTTCCCCAAATGGTCCAACTTGTTGGCAAATATAAAAGCTCTCCTACCCCAATCACCAGATAAAGACTTCAGATCCCCTCGGAAGGAGTCATGTGTTACCAGCAGGTGAAAAGAGTAAGTTGCATTCCCTTCTCTCTTCTCACAAGGAGCTGAGCATAGCTCTAGCTAGTATCTCACTTAATTTAGATTGTAATAAACACATTAGCTGCAAAGTTTTCTCTTTAGTGCATGCATAGTTTAATGTTCTATTAGAACTCTTGATTAATGGCTGTTTTGACTCCCAAGTTCTGACAACGTATATGATATATATATGAATGAATATATATATTAATGAATACAATAACAATCTAATGTGGAATGAAAAGAAAGGAAAAATAATCAAGTCTCTGAAATGAGGAGATAGAAATCAGCTGCTTTTCCCTGAATAATATATTTGCACAAGTTGCAGTCTGAGTATACATGTAAATTATTAAAATCTAATAAGCAATGATAAGAGACTTTGATTTTTGTTATAAAACTCTACACTGAATACAGGCTAATTTAGAGTAGCAGCATAAATGATTTGTGTATAATTAGTAACGCCTACATAGCCTCCTCTCTTCAGTGCACTGTGTAAGGTGCACTGCATTTCTCTGTGCAGCAATAAGGTGACATAAACTGGTGTCATTGTTAGGTTGATACTGGAATCTACTGCAAAATTACCACTTCACAACCGGGTAGCTAGAGAAGCAGTATCTTGGGACTGGTGTGGTGGATAAAACATGTAGTAAGGACACAAGTATCCCCTTCTGCTGAAAGTGAGAGCATCCTTTCACCCGTATCCCTTTCAATCCAGTTTCTTTTCCTTGTTTGCTGTTGCAGAAACTCTAGTCACCTTCCAGATCTCATTGAACTTGTAGGGTTGCACTATTTTTAACCAGGATCTGGGACTTGGCTTGTCCTAGGGGACAACATATGTTACACTGCTTTAAATAGATCATGCACCCTTCACCTTTATGAGAACAGAACTTGTTCATACGATCTAGTTGTTAAAATGGGCCAGTTGCTGCTTTTTTATCTTCAGATCAAAGAATCTATGTATTTTATTTACTAGCTTGACTATGATTCTATCACTAATGATATCTGAGGTATCCAGGTGGTTCTAAAATAAAAGCTGTCACATGTTTGTACTACAGCAAACGAAGGGGAAAATATGCGCTCTGTGAACATCTGAATTTTTCTTTTATTTTGATCGTAGGTGTAAAAAGTCTGATAGCAGGCCAATGAATGTTCACGTGAGATGATTTCCAGACCATTGACTACTCCTAAATGAATTCTACTTCTATATGTGTAGAGATTAAATTGAAAACTCTGAACTATTAAACTTGTCTGTGTCACTGAAGACAGCAGATAAGGAATGCAGGTTCATATCTTATTTGCAAGTCAGCAAACATACGACTTATGAGGTGAGGAGTGCCTGACCTCATTATCGTCTGCCAGGTCCATTACTTTCCTTCCGAACAGCAGTAATGAAAGAAGAAAGGAGGGGCATGTTTGCCTTTTGTCAAAGAATCATCTGGTTATACACTGAAATTTGCCTTGTTTTAAAGCCATGATTCTGTCCTTGCCAAGAACCTTCACACTGTCATAGAAATTAACATGAAAACAACAGCTCTCACTGAGCCATCAAATATTTTTCATTTGTTCTCCTGTCTCTAGAGCATATCTCTCTCATTCTACAACCCTCTCCCAAGTGATTTTACATCAGAAGAAAACATAAAATTCTACTATGGAATTGAAACATTGCTGCATTACAAGCTGTCATTGCTTCAAGGTAGACCAAGATTTTATTGTAATACATTCATGCAGCAGGGCTGAGTGTTTCTTTTCTCCCTCTTTCTGCAATGGTGTTGACCAGAAATTCATAGCATTTTGCTCTTTTTTGTGCTGTTATCTTTTTTTTTTCCTCCATTGTTTTCTAGTTTCCCCATCTGGATTACTTGTTCTCTGCATTTTTTTACCAAATAACTCCTGCTCATTTGTAATTTGTGAATAATTGAAAAAGCTTTTCTCTGAATGTTTTAAGAGTTATTTTGCACCAAAGACTTCCTGTTACTCAAGTTTTGTTCACATAGGCTTTCCTGTGTAGGGCAGTTACACTTGAGTGCTCAGAAACTAATAAAATAATGTAATATAATATAATTAATATAATGTAGTGTAATGTAACATAATGAAAATATAAGAAAAGGCAAATAAACATATTTTATCTAATATAAATATATAATAATAACCACCATCCTAATAATAATGTGTTTCATACATTCTTTTTTATGTACAGCTATATCTTCCATTGGTGATGTTATTTGACAACTTTGGGACAATCTGAAGCACTTGAAGTATGGAGTAATGAAGGTAGCAAAGTCATAAGTCACTGAAAAAGTAAGTCAAAACCAAAGTAAACTCTATTTCTCTGAATTAGAAGATTTAGTTAATCAGCGAATAGAAATGGGCCATAATTGCTTGCACTTACCAAACCATTTGAAAAGGAATCTAGAGTTACAATTATGCAAATGATCCTAATTAAAACACCACCACTGTGAATAAATAAATTCTCATTAATTTAGTGCATATGGCAATTATGCTACAACCTTATCTAAATCCATTGATTCACACTAGCACTGTTTACAGTAAGAAACTAAGATTTGGTACCTTATAGTGACAATAAAAATAAGAGCGGTAAATGAGAGGAGAGTTAAATTGAATAAGTACCATCTGCAAGTTCTGACTAAGTTGTGAATCAAAAAAGCAAACTAAGTTGTATTGTGCTTTGTGTTCTGTGATAACAAAACTATCCCACTGATGATGTGCAGAACTAAGTCTCTGCAGGTCTTCCTGTCATTCATGTATAAACAAGAAGCCTTTGTGGATATTTCTGCAAACAATTGCCACACTGCACTGAAATGCAGGTCCCCTGAATGGACAAATTGGGGTATAGGGTGCCTGTGTTAGCACTAAGGTCTTTTCCAGGCAATGATATTTCTGAGGGGAGCAACTGGGACTGTGACATCTGCTTCAACAGTACTCCCATCTGGTCAGCTGCAGCCCAGCCTTCCCTAACAGGTTCTTCAAGTTTGATAAGTCTCTCTATCTTCCTACTGATGTTGGAAATGGCAACTCAGATCATAGAAATCAGCCATCTGGAACAAGCAGATACTTTCCTTTTTTTGGTTTGGTGTTTTGGGTTTTTTTTTGTTGTGTTTTTTTTTTGCTTGGTTTTTGTTTTTTTTTGTTTTGTTTTGTTTTTTTTTTTTTTTTAAAATAAGAGCTTACAATGGATTAATGGATTATAGCTAGATATTTTGAAGCATATGACACACTTGGGTTAGAGTAGGTAGATTTGTTTCAAAAACCTCATATACGGAAGTTTTCTTCAGAAACCTTTGTTGCAATCTGACTTCCTGTTTTGAGAAACAAAATCTGTTCTGAGATTTGAGAATAAGGATTAATCTAGTCTTACAGAGACTTCTGGGCACTTAAATGGTATAAGGCTGAGTGGGGACATACAGTTCCACTGGACTAGAAATCAGAAATTCACAGTGAAGAACCTACTGCTAGTGGGTGACATGAGGATTGGATTTCACTTGGATTTTACCTTTAATCCATTGAAAATACATCCCAGGCAGGTGATACTCAGATAGAAGAGGTTAAACACGTACACTCGTGTGCCTGTATGCATACACACATAAATACAGACTCACAAACCAGTAACAGGCAGTTTGAGGTATATTTGAAGGCAGGATGTTCATAATTGTCCAGATGAAATAAAAAGGTTGACTATTCTATTAGAAAGCAGACAAGTGAGTATTATATTTAATTATTGTGGAAAATTTCTGTGATGGTCAGACATGTCACACACAGGACATTCCAAAGGTGCTGGAGTTGTCTCCACTGTGAACTGGCTACATGTACACAGAGGAAGAGATTAATTTCAGCCATCTTGTATAAAACCACACAGGAACTTATCCACAAAACCTTTTATACAGGTGGAAACTGATTCAAGTGAATAGCAATAATTGAAATTTAAATATATTTTTAAAAAGGTACCTCAAACCATATCCTATTTTATTAGAAAACAGTACTGCTGCAATATGATACTGATGATAAACCATAATTCATGACCTAAGATTTTTGTGATAAATCTTTGGCAAAGGCAGTGATTACTGTAACATTCTAAAACCAGAGAGAATAATAAGTAAAAAAGAGATATCTAAGGAAAGGTGGAGGGGTTTATAATGAAGACGGTAAAACAAGACATGGTAAAACTGAATCCAGTTTTGTATTTTTAATGCAAATTCAAATTCCTGAAGGACTAATCTGCTGGTACTGAATATTGCCTAGCTCTGTAGAGCATATGGAAGTTATGGCAAAGAGTATAATTTCTATTTATAATCTCATGAATATTTTTATATCAGCAAAATTAATCTTTTTTAGCACTGAGATTTTTCTCCTATGAGATGTTTTAAGGACTTTTTTTTAAAGACAAGTAATTTTAAAGGTATTTTTGAAATGCATCAAGACATGTTAGTAGAAGTAATTTTTTTTTTCACCTTGGCCATTTAAGAAGATTAGAGAAGAAACAAGCTCTGAGAACATCATGAAGAATATTTCTTTAACTAAAAAATATTTTAGCTACATTTCTGAATTGACCTTTTAGTCTAGTCTCCATGAAATGCCATGATAGCTACTGATTGCTAGTTGTAATTATCATTAATGAAATTATTAAGTCTTTCCTACTTTTAAAAGAAACAGAAAGATAGCATTAAAGCCAATATTTTCTTTGATTGTTGATGAGGCTACTTCCCCACTTTGCACAGATATGTTCTTCTGAAAATTCCAGAAGAAATTGCTTATATTCTATATGTAATGTTAGACTACAAATTTGGGATGTGACATGTTAGGCAAAAAACCCCAAATTTCTTACATCCCTTGCTGTATCTTTTTTCAAAATACTGTGAGATCTAAGGGTGAATGAAATACGGTATGGGAATTATGGCCTGAATTCATCCATAGAAGAAAGAAGGATAAAGTAGTTACCAAGCATGTTTTAGATTTTGATTATTTTTAGACTCCATGTTGCATTCACTGAACATTGTGCACGGAGTCTTTCAGGTTAGGATAAAGGTCTGTATTTTCAAAACCTGCAACACATATACTTAAGAAACATGTAAAATAGGCTGTTAGATTGTAATGTTCCATAAAAATTTTGTCTTTGTCTAGCTCTTTGCTTGTTGATTTTAAAACTCCTTAAATACTCTTCTGCTGGTGTCCATAAAGACATCAGTCACTTTGCTCATGATGGGTCTCCTTGCCTGTTACTGCATGTTTTTCAGCTGTTCTTTAGGTGTCAGAACAATTCTTCCAGACAGTTCCATACAAGGGATTAAGAAGAAAAAAAATTACTCAGTGATACTGGATGACTTGTGTTTAATTCAACCCAACATTAACATATGCCAGAATAAGGCAGTTTGAATATGTGGGGAAAAAGAAGGGAAGAACACAGTGCAGGATAAATGAGAGCCAAATCCACACACATGAAAAATGAAACAAAGGTCAATGATTTAGTGAACTCAGGTTAAAAAAAAAAAAAAAAAGGAAATTGTTTCTGCCTAGCAACTAGGAGATTACTAGCAACTTGTCATTGAAGGTGTCACAGGATGAAGCCTACCTCAAAACACAGCTTAGACAAATGAGACCTGGAGCACTTCTGCCCAATTTGAACTGATGAGATTATTAGATTAGTACAACAGTGTTAGACTATGTAATGCAGCTGCTGCTGCTGTCACACTTGCCATAACACATCTGTGACAGGACAGCAGAGGGGAACGGAGACCCTGGTGACAGCTACTAATGGCCTTTCGGCTGGGAAAAGCCAAAAAGTTTGGATAGGACTACACAATTAGTGGGGCCATTGGTGGTCTTTACCAATTATCTAATTTAAAAAGCTGTGAAAAGGTAAAACAGTAGTCCCTTAGGAGGAGACACAGATATGGACCTCCAATAGCATGCAGAGGGCTGAGCCCAAGAAGGAGCTGCCAGGGCCACAAGCCACGAGTTGGGCATCTCAGGTGGTGGGAGTGAGCATCCTCCTGCCCTGGGGTTCTGGCTTGTGTGGGTGCATCCTGTGGGTGCCTTGCAGGACAGAAATCTCTGTCTACATGGTCATTCCCTCTCAGGGGGTAAAGAAAAAGGTCATATGTATCACTGCTTGTTGTGATTGTTGTCTGGTGGCACTGTACTACCCAATCCCCCTCTGATAAAAGTTAAGGATAGAGGAGTGGAGAAGAAAATTGAAAACAGAAGAAAGATGACCCTGAACCAGCTACAGCAAGAAGCAGTACAAGGCCCTGAAAAAGAATCAAGAGAATCCAAAATTCTCTACACATAACATCCGATCACTCTCTCCTAACTGTGGTGTTCTTAACGTGTAGTATTTGCAAAGTATATTTAGCATATTTTGTAGCATTCAATAATAAAGGCACATGTAATGATAAAGAGTGACTGGTGAAGTGATGTGTCACTTTGTTTCACATTAAACCTGGGCATCCATTTGCCATCAGCAAGAGGCTTTCCTTACTTGCAACTTTGATCATGAAATGGTAGCAGCCCCATGATATGTGCAGCTGCCCTCATGTGTGACTTCACACCATACACTGGAATCCAGCACCTGTACACCAGTGAAGCGCAGCCATTGGTCTCATTTTTGCTGGAGCAGACAGTACATTGTTCTAACTAAATGAACTAATTACCATAAATAAATCACATTGCATTCTTATTGGAAAGCTTATCAGGCAGTGCTATTACAGTCTTTCTCTTTGGGTCTGAGAACCTTATCTTCCCAGACCATGCTCCTGAAGTATAATATACCTTTTTGGGTGGAAAAACTCATTCCAGGGTTCAAATGAGAATTAGATTCACAAGAGTAATACAGTATTGTGGTACTCTTGAATATGAAATGTGATTTTATTATTTTGTGACTCGTGATAAGGAAAGTAAAAGAAAGCACTTAACAGTAAAAGTCTCCATAACTCTACTTCAATATAGAGTATTTTTAAATAAAATACATAATTCTTGAAAGATGTCTGCATATTTTCAGTCATTAGGCTAGGATGCAAATTTTCTGTACATGGACTAGGAGACTTAAAATGAGAATACTGTTTCAGAGAAAAACATGAACATTATTGTTCATTAAGGAATCATACATTGCTCAGTAAAACACTACCCTATGTTATAAAAATAATGTATCCCAGGGTTCACACTCTGCTTAATCATATTAATGTTTTAAGGATATATTTATGATAATAATTTTATTTTTATCTGGGATAGTTTCTGTGTATATAATAAAAAATTAATGATACATGATCCATAAAAAGCATAAAATACTGTTTTGAGAGGTTCAGTTTTTCCTTACATTGGCCAAATGTTCTGCCTGTGCCAATAGGCACATTAAGAATTAGGAAACAGTACAGTACAACACTACAAGTTTAGGTCATTTCTTATTGATTATGGTAAGCATTACGTTTAAAATTTTTTAGAAATGGTGGAATTAATATTAATTTACATAGAACTGTCCTACTTTCTAGGATTTGCTGTCTAGTTATCAATCTATAGAATACAGCCTTTTACCAAACAATGTCCTCTATGTAGTAGAAATGCCGCAGTAAAGGGGATTGTCCTCTTCACAATAAAATATGCAATGCATTCCAGTTAAACAACTTGGAATTTATATGAGCCAGATGCTCAGTCTCTACAAAGCAGCCTAGCTTTACTTTAGATGGAGATACAGTAGTTGGTTTTCACTCAGGAGTTTGCTAGCCACGTTTCTAAATCACCCATAAGGACATGATTACAGAAATGTTGCCATTTAAAGGATGCTAGCAGAACTAATTTACCATTTCCATCCTCCATGCTCAAATCAAAATAAAAGTGGCTGGGGTCACTACAGTGCTTCCAAAACATATCAGAAGCTTATAAAATCTTTGTCGATGCAATCATGCTGGAAATATCTTAGTACAGATAAGGCCTAATCAAGTATTCCTCTAAATCTTTGCAATATTGAAGGTGATTAACAGGTGGCTAGATTATGACTAACACAGTTTGCCTACTGTGTGCATAATAATCTTGTTCATGTAATTGCTGGGCATTTACCTAATGCAAAGCAATTTCAAGGGGATGTCCTTATGACAAAGAACTGACATTCTGTTGGCAGAGTAAATCCAAGGGAAAAATTTATGTTCTGTATTTGGACCAAGTATTCAAGATGTAGAATAAAGATATGGCTGAGAACAAGGAAAAGTCTCATTTTTGTTTCTGTCTTGAGACATATAATGACATCAACCTTATTTTTTAAGCTTCAGTGAGGGGTTATGACAAGTAAGGGAAAAACATTCAGAAGTACATATTCTTCAGTCATACTCAGTAAAATTTTTTGGTCTTTAAAGAAAGAGGAGGAATAGTAATAATAAATGGGATACTCATGATATTATTCAAATTGTGTTTTGAGGAAGGTTTAGGTATGCCTAGTCACCAAGATAAATTAAAAGGAGATGTATTGACTAAACACGTTTTCCATTAAGCTTTCTCAGATGAAGACCGACACTGTTGAAAAAGTTTTGAAGAAAAAAAACAGAGAAAAGTTTGGAAATAACTGATTTTTAGTTCATGGCTGAGACTGGATTTCAAGGGAAGATGTGTCTGATACTGATAATAACAGGATTTTGCCCAGTCCAGCAAGGGAATTGAATATATGCAAGTAAGGAAAATTTGTAGCATTTATAACTAAAGTAAGAAAGGTTGAAAAGGAATATGAATGGGGAACAAGAAGGGTTTATTCAAGTACTTCAGCAGCAAAAATGTGGGCTTGCCGCAGGAGCTCTGGTGACAAAGGATACATAAAATGCTGAGGTGCTCAATGCCTTCTCCTTAGTTTTCACTTCTAAGACCAACCTTTAGTAATCCTAAGGCCCCTAAGAGCAAATGGAAAGTCTGGAACAAGGAGAACTTACTCTTGGTGGAGAAAAATGAGGTTAGGGGGCATTTAAATAAACTGGAGATACACGAGTCTGTGGGCCCTGATGGGATGCACCCACAAATGCTCAGGAAGCTGACCCATGTCATTGTGAGGCCGCTCTCAGTTATCTTTGAAAGGTTATGGTGGCTTGGGGAGGTCTTCAAGGACTGGAAGAGAGCAAATGTCACTACTGTCTTTAAGAAGGGCAAGAAGGAGGATTTTAAGAATTACAGGCCAATAAGCCTCACCTTGGTTGTGGGAATACCATTTTCAAACATATTAAGGACAAGATGGTCATGGAAATAGTCAGCATGGATTTACAATGGAGAAATCATGCTTGATCAACCTGATAGGCTTTTACAATGAGATGACCAGCTTGTTGGACGAGGTGAGAGCAGTGGATGCTCTTTATCTTGACTTTAGCAAGGCTTTTGACACTGTCTCCCACAAGATCCTCATAAACAAACTGATGTAGCACAGGATAGATAAACCAAGAGTAAGGTAGGTTGAAAACTGAGTTGCCAGGATCGAAGGGCTGTCACCAGGAGCATGAAGTCCAGATGGAGGCCAGTCAGTAGTGTTATGCCTCAGGGGTGGATACCGTGACCAACACTGTTTAACCTCTTCGTTAATGACCTGAATGCATAGGCTAGAGAACACCCTGAGCAATTGGCAGATGATACAAAACTGCAAATCAAAACTTGGTAGTCTCCATAGTTACCTTCCAAACTCAGTGATTCTGTGATTGCTCCTTGAAGATATGTTGCTATAGGAAAAAAATCTCTCCGAAGGAAAGAAAATAAAAATCTAATGCACATTGCTGTGACAGAAAAAGTGAGTCTAAAAAGGCTTTAATAGCTACAATTTAGAGTTGAAAAGGGATCATTGATGATGATGTGAGAGAGATTCCAGATTAGCTCTTTTATGAAGGAATTGAGATGATAACAACATGGGTACAAAAAGCATACTTCATATGGATTTTACCTATTGAAACACACCAACAGCATAGTTATGACTAATGGAAGCCTGGGACACTAAATCCACAGGAATTGTTTTTCTTCAAATGCTTGTAGTAACGCTATAGCAGTTCCACTTCTTCTTAGGTACTGTATTTTAAACAAAGGCAAGACATCTATGTTATCAAGAAACTCTTTTTTGATAACATCTTACTATGAAATAAATCACATTGGTTAAACCATAATTTTGTTTTAAAATTTTCTGTAGTGAGAAAGTAAAATCATTCTCATGTAAGAACTTTAGTACTGCATGAGTACTACAAGAAAAGTATTTTGTCTGAATATATTTTCTACGGTTATGGGTAGAGTGGTCTACAAATCTTTTCTTTATAGATGTGAATTTTTCCATCTATGCATCCATTATTGATCATACAGCATGCAGCAGTAGCTGTGGTGGCTTTCTCTGGAGCACATACAAAACATGTCTTAAGAAAGCCATCACTGTATTTCTTTACTCAGACCTTTAGTGTTTCTTGTATACCTACACAAAAGATATCTGATTATAGGCAGATCAATCAATTGGTAGTCAGTCACATTTTTAGGTAATTACTTCTATTTAATCCCCTTTCTTTTAAAAGATGACAAATCACACCTTAAAGGTGTCTAAATCGTCATATATACTGACTCAAGAGGGTGAGGAAAAGAAAAAGGTTTAAAGGTGCAAAATTATTTGAGATAAAGATAAATGCATATAATTTCAGAATATGTATTCATCTTATTACTAATTTTTAAATCTGGAGACCTAAACATTCTTTTCAGATCGTTCTTTTATAGTATAAAACTGTATTAGAACCTCTTACTAGAATAAGAGATACAGTGAGAACTGCACTTTTCATGCATATTAGTCCATCTTTAAGTTGCATTATAAATTAGCAAATGGTTGACTGGTTTGGAGATCAGCAAGTAATCAGATTTACAATGTTAATTAAATATCTAACATGTTGCCATGAAGACAATCCTGTATGATTATCATCCAGAGGCTTGTGAAAGTTGTACACAACCGAATCTGGTATTTTCCTTTAATATGCTCTGAACTGGACAACCCTGTTCTACACAGCAATATTAGACAGAGGGAGCTTAATTCGTTCACTTTAGTGATCCATCCAAAAGTCAGTGTGTGTAGAAATGGAATTAAAGGAATTCCTAGGCTATTTTCTCTGATCTTAACCTATTAATACATAGGGTTGAATATTAGAAATAATTCATCTGAGAACAAGTAAATTACATACAGAGAACACATACCTCTGTCTGACATTGATTAATTTCACAGATGCAATTGCTCATTTGACTTTGAATTGAGAACAAAATTGAAAAATCTGTATATTACAAAACAAATTGTGATATACCATTTTTGTTTTGTTTCTAGCTATAATGTTTGTTTCCCATAAGAATGCAATATTTTAAAGCATCCAATGGTTTTTCTGATTATCTAAGCAGTAACTTTAAAAAACATGAGGTGGATTTTGCTACGCTGTTATTATTTACAGACCTGTAAGTGTATATCTGCATTGTCAGTTAAATGAGACAGTTGTTTAATCCTCCTGCCTCTGCTCTAATTAGTCAGACTTTACTACAGCTATCCTGAGCAGAGGAACTAATTACTCCAGAATAAACTGTTAGGGTGTAACGGTGGCTTGAGAATTTGCTCTGTGGAGTGCTCCCAAAGTCAGCTGGAATGCATTTTGTGTCTGATGTGGTTCCTCTGCTCTTCTACTGTTTCCCCTTTTTCCCAGGACATCTCATGTCTCAGAAGACCCCTACCTCACATTATACAAAAGCCACTCAGCAGCATACTGATATAAATGTCAAATTTTGTGTTTCAGAGTTGGAGGATGTTATCTTTGTTCATGCTTATTCTTTCAAGGAGAAAGAGAAAGTATCTCAGGGATGTTAAGTGATGACTGATTTTAAAGGAATTAAAAAAAAAAAAAAGTGATTGTGTGTGTATGGGGAAGAGTTTATCCAAGAAGTTTTAATTGAAAAAAGTTAAAGGTGGGATTAATTTAACTTAAGAGTTCACAGTGATCATCATCTTTCCTGATTGTCATCTGTCTGCCTTAATCAGTCTGTCTTTCTGCAGTTAAAGGATTTTTCAAGACACCACAGAGGTTGAAAATTAGTAAGACTCATTCTCTGTGAAGGTCACCCTTCTGTACTGGTATAATTTATGAACTAAAATGGTAACCACTTCTGAAAATCAAATTATAATATCTTTATACCTAAGAATCCTAGAATTTCAGAAAGAAATACTGCTAAAAATGAGCCATAACTGGCAGTTATTTCTGATCCAAAGACTTGCATAACATTATTTTCAATGCAAGAGAAGACAAGCTGTGCTTCTAGGGACCTATGTGTTCTGGTTTGGCTGAAACAGAACTATTTCTGCTTTCAGTAGATTTTATCTTTTCTTCAGTTAAGTTCTCTCACTAACTGCCCTGTCTGGAGCTGACTACAGGCTCCAGGCAGTGCCTGCTTTCAGAGCTGATGGCAGTTAATGTCTGTAGTTGTTGCTGGGGCAGGAGCGGGATTGTTATGCAGAAAGGCCCACGGGTGGGTGCCTGTTCCCTGCGGGCTCTCTTGGGCTCTGCTGGGCTCCTCCTAGGGGAAGGCGGAGGAGGGGTCGCACCCCCAGGAAGCTGCAGAGGGTACAGGTGGCCCAGGCCTGACCAAGGCAGTATTCCATCCCACCCATGGGAATACTCGGGGTATAAAGCTCGGGGATCACGGGGGTCAGCCCTCTCTTCCCCGCATGGCCGACATCCCTGGGACTCTGCTAGCTCCCCTCCCTCCAACCCTGACCATACACCCCCAATGCAGTTCTCGCCTGCTGTGCAGCCAAGTTTTGGGATGGTCAGGTGCCCGCCCTGCCCTGTGAGCACTGCAAACTGCTGTGGCGTGACATGTGGTCCCGTGGTCATCATCGGGAAGAGCAGCATCAGTTTTGTATATTTCTATTTATATTATTATTAGTAGTAGCTTTAATATTATTTATACTCTTTTCACTGTTATTGTTTTATTAAAGTTTGTTTAACTTTCCAACCCATCAGTCTCTCTCCCTTTTCTCCTCTCCTTTCCCTTCTGAGAAGGGACGGGGTTAACAGAGAGCATCTGCCGCCCGCTTTAAGTGCCGGCCCAGCCTTAAACGGTGACACTATGCTGATATTAAGACTGTATGAACAATTTCTGGTGGCGTAAAAACACGCACAAAGGTTGTAACTGAAGAGCACAAATTGCCATACATCTCCATTCTTACTCATCATATAGGCTGAAACAAACAAATCACTAAATGATGATACTATGTTTATTATGTTTTGTATTCTAAAAACTAAAAGGATTTCACAATAATTTTTGGTATATCTTTACCATTAACTAACAATAAATTATCACCTTATGACACAGTTCCTTTCCACATATTTAAAGATATACAGAACTCTCAACAAAATGGTGCTTTGGGGCACTGCATAAACATACTGGACAAGACTTTTTTTCCAGAATTTTAGGGATTTTTTTGTCTTTTTGCAATGCTAGTCTCTTTGAAGCTGGAGTAGTCATTTATAATAGCCACAGACAGTGATCAGTTCATCAGGGGTGGCTGACAACCCTTGTGTAGCAAATGAAGAGAAATATCTAACAAACCAACTAATGACTGATTTCAAGGCAGTTATTGTTTAAATAGACTACATGTTCAGTAGCCATGAGAGCAGTCTTTTTTACTTCATACTTGACTGATCTGCAAAAGGACGTAATTTATATAAGTATAGAGTTCAATGTTAAAGATTCTGTGGAAGCTTTCTAACTGAAAACAAGATCTTTTGGAAGGATTGTCACTAAGATCAGTGTATTACTCTTGCTATAATGGCATTCCTTGCCACAGAAGAATCAGAAGTTGTCAATTAAGCTATATCGAATAGGCTAATTAATGATGAACAGAAAGAAAAGAGTGGTTGGAAGAATATCTCTTCCCTTTTCATGAAGTTAAAATTGGAAGGGTGCACAATTTGTGCATAAAATATGTCTAGGAAAGAAGGGTAAGACCTTAGGCATAGCTGATTTCTGCTACATTTTTAACAGGTCGACAATTGTTGCTTCCACCATAAGGGACACATCATTTTTGGTGATGCATATGTAGCTGATGAAAAGTAACTTGTCTGAAGTTTGTTTTTTAAAAGTAGGAGGTTACACTTTCCTCCAACTTATATTCTTTCTTTAAAAATAGTTTAAAAAGAAGGGAAACAGCTGAAAAAAAACCATTACAAAGAAACCCAAACCAAACCCCAAACCCAAAATAACCCCAACACAAACAAAAAACAACCACAACTAAAACCCAAATCCCCCAAATCCAGATATTGATTTTAGGACCTTTATTTAACTAACAAGCACTTATTAATTCATTGTAAGACTATGTCTACGAACTATATATATATTTATATACATATGTATGTGTATTTAGAGAAGTGTATA
>NW_009633006.1:84347-100411 GCF_000690535.1 Cariama cristata | reverse complement strand
ATGCAGTGTCACAAATTAACAGAAGGCGCGTTTGGAGACTGAATGTAGTACAGATTGCTACGGAGTAGCACCGTGTGTTTAACACCCTTTATGTGAAATTAACAGGTCGGGCGTGATTTTAAAAGCCTTCGCCTTTGTTATAATCTGGTAAGGAAAATGCCTTTATGTTTATGTTTATCTGTTGTGTTCCCCCCTCAGTTTAATCTTTAAGAATAAACTATGTGGTTTCGAATTAAATGGTATCTCCTTGGAAGTACGGAGGCTAATCGCTAGTTTCTGGGGAGGCGATGAATGAAGTCTCCTGGGCAAACTTAGTTTAGCATATGGTCACACGTGATCCTCTTGTAGTGATTTGCACTTGGAAGGCATCGGGAGAACAGCGGAAAATGAATCTTCACTTCTTTAAATGTGTGAAGGCACCAAGCAGAGCTCTAGCTCAAGGCAGGAAGCAAAGAAGACATGCTTACTCTTAGAGCTCGGTGTATCCATTCAAAGGAGGAATAGATAAACAAAGTATTTGCTTTTTGTATTTTAAAGCTTTAACATTCAGAGGAGACTGTGTTAGTTAAGTGCAAAAAACCCTCGAGGATCCTTTGAAAGTTCCACCTTGAAATATTAACCCATTAAGTCCAACAAAGCATTGAAGTATGGCTTTAGTCTTCTGAAGGCATCCATTCAATGTGATGGGAATGCATCCAATCTGAAGGTACATAAAGGCATAAATGCTTTACTAAATCAGGACCAAAGTTCTGTAAGTGTTCTGGTATGGAAATGGTATTTTCTCTGGGAACTGTGTGAAGGTTTCAAAAAATAGAAAATATGCAATCTTGAATTTAAATTAAAGAACATACAATTGTTTTTACAGACTATACCAGTTCTATGTGGTAGATGTTTTCATGTCACACAGTTTTAATGACTGGATAGCATTTTCACTAGAGGTTGATAATTTAGCAATGTTACTGAGAGTGATAATGATCTGTCTTCATTGGAGGAAATTTCTTGAGATACATCCTGGGATGGTGTTTATCAGCAGAGAAATTTCTGACAGAGTTAAGAAAGTATTAATGTTATTATATAAGGAACTGGTAAGGCCTCTTCTGAAATACTGGGTAAACTCAGTTTCTTGTACTTAGGAACGGTGTGTTCAAACTGGAGCAGGTGCAAAGAAGGATAACTAGAATGGGCTGATAAGGTCAATGGATTGAATACTATATGAGGGAAAACTGGATTTCTAGAACAGCATTGCCTTTAGAACAAAGGATGTCTATGCATAGATCCAGTCTGGAAACTAGAAAATTATTCCAATCACTGCAAGGGGCTGGAATGGTCTTATGGTAGAAATGGAATGAAAAAAATACCATAATTCACCTTAAACTTAGTTGTTAAGCTGGTGAATTAAATTAGATAACATGGTTGTGTCTGATAGCAGGTATCTGAACTTGAGAATTTGCAGGCTATGCATCTCTAAGGCATACTGTTGGGACCCCATACAGAGCATTAATTTTATTTTCCTGCAAGGTTGTCTCAGTGATGTATAAAAGTGTTTTGAATCACAGTTTTCCTTTGGCATTATACTAGTGAATGGGAAATACTTTTAACTTGGGGTAAGAATGAAATAATTTATCTGTCTGCATCTTTCAGGAATTTCTGAAGTCCTAGGAAATGTTCATCAAGTGTTGAATGCAAATTTTAGATGGATTAAGATAAAAACCCCCAATTTATTTTACCTTTTCTATTTTTTTCAGGACTTTAACATGCAGGAGTTCTGTTTAAGCATTATATGTTTTGCAGGGGAATGAACTTTACAATATTTACTATATTTATTTTACTCTAAAAAAATCTACATGTTCATATAAATCTATAATCAGAATACTATTCCATCGCTTTCTTTAAGCTGATCTTAGCAGCTGAAAAGCGGCTCTAAGAAAGCAAAGGAAGTTGTACAGTAAGGGCAAGCTCTTATTCTGTAGGAGTTGAACGCTCTTGCCCTCTTTTCCCATTTATCTCCCAATTATTTAAAGGTGTACTTTAAGCATGAGTGGTCTTGCTGAATTAAGCAAAAAGTTTTAAAATTCTGTAGATTTAGATGATCAAACTATATTTTTAACACCATTTTTTTTTTCCCCAGCTGTCTTCTAGAACTCTGCAGGTTTCAAGGTTAACATAGGGTTGGACTTGACGATCTTTGAGGTCTCTTCCAACCATAATGATTCTATGGTTCTGTGATCTGAGAGCACAATTCCAGTGGAAGCCAGACTTGCTTACATTGGAGTGTTTTGGCATCCACAGTATAACTGTGAAGTATAAAGGACTGAACAGGGACTTGCTTTAAAAACCTTTCCTGCAGCAAATTACATTTGGCATATACTGCAAGTAAAATATGAACCCTTCTAGATAATCTTCAGTGCGTTCATGTGCTCTATATTTGGCTTCAGAAACAAGAGAACTCATTTATATAAAAAGAACAAAATGTAGCTGGAATATTTTTATTCCTGTTTTGCTTTGCTAATGTTCACAGCTTTGTAGATTGAGATAAATTTGAAATGGCATTAATGAGAAGTGGTTGTAGCCGCTCTTGTACTTTAGAAAATTTCCCTAATACATGTGCATTAGTAGTTGTTTTTTTTTCAGGTTTGTCATTTTTTTTGTTTGTTAGTTTCAATGCAAGGGAGAGGTAAATGGTCTTGCTACTGAACTGGAGCAAGAAAGAGTTTTTGCCATGACGAGACTGAAGTCAGCAGAGTTTAATGGTTGGGAGACCAAATTAGAGAAAGGGCAAGAGAGCCTAGAACTCGACCCATTTTCGAAGAAGCCTAAAGAAGGACCATGCATTGGCTAAATTATTTGCAAAGTGCTTCCTTTTTTTTTTTCTTGTGAATAATCCAGAGCGAATTGTTTGCAAATAAAATGTTAACTACAACCACTTTTAGGTCAGGAGAACTGAAGACAGTGCTTGAAGAGCTGGATTTCTTCTTTCTTTACATGTAATGCTTTGCAAGCCTTCCTGTGTGGGGTTTTAAACAGAGTTCACTGATGTTGTTTTCCTTCTGGCATGTTCCTTCTGACATTGCCACGTACAAACATTTTAATAAACGGGTAGGAAAGCTGTGTAATTTGTTATGTAATGCCTACTGAAGTACTTTGTAACTTTTTACCAAAATATTTCCCTGTCTGTTCTTACCAGGCTTTTCTCTCTGCTTTGTTTGTATGCAATACAAACTTTTGGGACCACGTGGGGTTTTTTTCTTCCTGGATCTTTGTGTCAAGATACTATAGCAGCTAACGCAGCTCTGCGTTATATATTATGTTACAGCAGACTATGCCCATGAAGTGCACTTGAAGTAGGACCTGCAGAGTCAGAGTTTAACTTCAGTTGCAGCAAAGCTCTGAGACCTTTCGCTGAGGTTCTTCCAAAGACCATTTGCTTCTGTTTCATGCCCAGATTTTTTTTTTTTTTAAAAGCCAGTTGAGTTGTCCTTACCCGTCATATACTACTAGTCTAAGAACTGCAAGGTTTAGGGTTTTGCAATTGAATTCATCAATGGAAATGTATCAAGATAGCCAGCTGTCGTGTTTCAAGAAGTTGTATTTATCCTAGTGACATTTTTAGCTTTAAAAAAACCAAACCTACAATATAAAAGAATGAGCCTTAGTTTCTTTCGGCTTGTGTTCTGAAGTGTGGTGACAGAATTTAAGTGGTTTAAATACATGATACATCTGTCTATGCAACATGACTATTTAAGACTTTTTTTCAGGAGTGTAATGATTCCCCAGTAACTCTTACTTAGCTTTTTGCTGCGTAAGCTTACGTTTAGATACTTGCTACTTAATAATCTAAAACTATGACTATGTGAGATTCATTAAAGCTGATTAATTAGTTGATAGCCCAATGGTGATTTTACCACAACTGCTTTCTTTGGCATATTCGTAAGTACCCTAGAAAAAGAGGAAATCATTTAGGTAGAGAATACATTAAAGAATACAGTAGAGCCTAAAAAGGTATAGAGAAGGGCAGGAATGACATGCCTAGCCATGGAAAGACTGCCACAAAATGAGAAATTCATCAGATTGATCTGGAAAAAGGTAACGGGCAGGTGATATTTTAATGTATGTAAATTCCCAAACGTTGTGGGGAGAGAGAGAAACACGGAAGTGATATTCACTCTCTTTCACAGAACGTGAAGTAGAGGAAAACCCAGTGGTAGTTATACAGCAGCAGGTTTAAAATAAATGAAAGTATTTTCCGATGCAGCGTGCGATTAAATCCTGCGCTTAACAGCCACAGAAAGCTGTGGCAGTCAGAAATGTAAATGGGTTCAAGCAGGTTCAAAATGACAAATTGATGGAGGAGAGCTTCACAAAGCACCAAAAGCATCTGGCTTAGAAAGTCCCTAAACTGCCAGTGATCGAACATTGAGAAGCTACAGCGGAGGATTGATCACTTTGTACTTTCCTGCTGCTTATGTGTCTCCCCAAGCATGTAGTGCTGTAGCTGGGATACCAGCTTAGATTGACCTTTATCTAATCCGGTATCTATTTGTTAAAAAAACCTTAAATACGCAGTTAAGAGACACAGAAGACTATTTTCCATTGTTGCTAGTCTAAAAATTTCTTAGAAATGAAAAGAATCTTCTCTGTTATTTAGTTATTTAGAATTAATATTTTTTTTTTGACAGCTCTACAGAATTGAAGTGTTTGGGAGATACTTTTTGGATTGCTGCAGCATAGCTGTTTGTAGTCTTTATAATGTTTTCATCACAGTGCATCCGTATTCCATACACCACTGTTTTTTCATAAGCGTCTACTTAAGACAGATTTGAACAGAACCTGTACTGATTGTAGACCTGCTTTTGTCAAATGAATTGTATCTGGTAGTTAGTATCACTGAAGATGGACAGTTTTTCTATGGAACTATTGCATTTATCACTAAGATACTTTCTCATGGAGGGCAGTACGCATTTCAGACTGGGGTTTAACCCCCACCTCTTCCCTGAAAACAAAGCAATGCTGGTAGGTCCAGTATGGCAATGCCTAAGTTGGTAACATTGTTGTGAGAAGGATTTAGGTCTTGTGGAACTTTTTGTGTCAAGGTGTCAATAATAATTATCTGTAGCAATGCAGAGCACAAACCACCAAAGACTTAAGTGCATAAAATGGGGTTCAGGTGCGGGATTTAGGCATATGGGTCTGATGAAGCTGTCCTGAAGGCTCACCTAGCTTCTTATGCCTTTCAGGGATCTAAGTTTTGCCAGGAAATGCTTCTTACAGAGATTATTCTCTTGTGCAGGCCCAGAGTCACTTACAGTTGCTGCTGAGCATTTTAGTATGCACCTCGTGCTCAAGTCAATCTTTGAATAATAGGTGAAGGTTTCTTTCCATTCTATTTCTTGGAATTTTTCATGTTTAATTTAGACTTCCTGTTTCTGATTGTTGGATGTGCCACAAAATACAATAATTCCAATTTCCAGCTGCATCTGTACTCAAGTAAAAAGTTATTTAAGTTAACTTCTGCTCAAGGAGAACTTGAGGCCTGGTGAAAAGTCTCTTAAAAATCAATGGGAGCTTTCATGCTGACTTATGTAAACTTTAGTTAGTACTTAAAAAAACCCCAAACATCAACCCCCAAAAACCTACATCCAGGGCAAACTGCTTCTATTAAAGTTTATAGCAAATTTGTCTGTTATGCTGACTGCTAATTCTGAAGTAGTTTTCTTGTCAATTGGTTCAATATAGCTCATAATGTAACACATGCCTAGTGATCTCATGAAACACGTGGCTAGAGATGGATAATGGCACTGCGTTTGTGGTATCTTTCCATACAGGATCATAACAGTCAAGATTATTTGAATGCCTTCCACTGAATTACCTACGGTGACCTTTGTCAAACTGGTGGGACAATATCCTTTCTGTAGGATACCAGCAAGTCTTGTGATCTGCAAACACAAGTTCTGGCAGGTCTTTTCAGGAAGTTGTTTGATAGGTTTTCTAGGTAAGAGGTAGGAGCTGTTATGGTCAGGAATAAGAGATGAAGTTGGTGATACTGGTTGATTTGGTTTTAGACTATGTTATGTGCACAAAGGTTATTGTGCAGAAGTACATGAATAATGATTAAAAATAATGTTCTATTGGAGTAATGGCACTGGTGGGTAGAGCAGCGGCAGAGGAATGATTTCTACTGCTTTCCAAATATGTTAATCAGCTGTTAATAAAACTAAGTTTTTGTATCTGTGCAGAGAGAGGGAGATTCATTTTGTAGTTCCACTGATATCAACTCCATCTGTAACAAAAATGTTTTATTTGAGTTAATGGTATATTTTTTTTTTCCTACCCTTCCCCACAGTTGATGTGAAAATGCAGGCAGTTACTGTAGAACCAATAATGCATCCTCTGTGGTGAAACATTTAACTGATCATGCTTGTAAACCTAATCAGCGTATTTTTTTCTTTCCAGGATGCACCTGGTAGGTGTAATTTTTGGTAATACCTTGGTGATTTTTCTACAAAATGGTGAATGATGATTAATGTAACTTTTTATTACACATGTATTCGAGCTTATTTTTTTCTTTTAACTAGTATGACTTGGAGATTTTGATATGCATGACAGTTTAGGAAGTACTCAGACTTGATTAAAAAGTTACGTTCTGCAAAAGGCTGAATGCCTTTACCAAGTACTAAGAAGTTCTGAAGACTGATATCTTTGTATGTATTGGCATAGGAGTGTGTTTACAGTCAAAGCCTTGTTCTTAAGTCTTTCGGTATCATAAACATTTTTGGTTTTGAAGCCTGCTTATGTAGAAAACTGTCTTCTAGGGGAATCTTCTTACATCAGAAATTAGCAGTTTTAGTGGTTGGGGTCATTCCTGAAATGTGTTTAAATTACTGAGATTATTGTAATGACTTCATTTAGTCATAGTTCATTGTTAACACCTGTATTAAGTTGAAAGTCTCTGACCACTTAGACTGTGTACAGGCCCTAATTTAAATAATTAACTGGAATCAAACTGAGATAAAATATTCCTGTTCCATCACGACTTACATCAAGAAAATTGGTCTTGGGATTATTTTGGGCAGCATGCTTCAGGTAATGTTACTGTGACATGCCTATTTAGAGGTGCATCAAAGTCTAAAGTGTAACTGATACCAAGGTATTGCTACTTTTCTACTATACTGAGAGAGTTTAAAAATTATTTTAGCTGTAAATGTATACCATGTACTCCTCCTGAGTTGCATGGTCAGGGGAGTACTAACACTCACACCGTATCTTGGATAATCCTAGCAAAATCAGCTACAGAAAACATTCATTATATGCATACTGATTATCTCCCAGAGGTTCTTCATCCTGCTAGATCTCATCCCTCCTGGTTGACCTATATCATGCTGCTTTGGTGGTGCTTCAGGGGGCAAAAGGAGCACGTCTTTGCTGCCCAGTGCCTTGTTCAGAGATTCATACACAGTGGAAATCCGTTTGAGTACTGTAAAGTTGTTGCGTGTTGATTTGCATGGATGGAAATGGCTACAGAAGGAGGGTGGTGGGTAATTGGAACTTCAAAATCATCATTCTTCACTGGAAGTTTGTTTTGGTAACTTGGAGACAACTTCTGAAAGGGGAATAAGAATATCTGTTTGATATCTATTAAGTATGAAGCTGGCTACTTAATTACATACCTTTCAAATAAGTCTAGAACAGATAAAGTATAGTGCTTATGTTTTATTATTTTACGGACACAAAGTCTGTCAAGCTATGTTTAGCAATGATCCTCCCAGCATAATTTGGATCTAATCACTTGTATTATAGGTAGGCATAGTATGTTTTTAATTCATTAGACAGTTTTGATGGATTGCTAATCTGTTTTGATTGAAAGATACAAAAAGTTTTTATCTCATTTAGCTCTTTCAGATAGTTTGGGGGGAAACAACAAAAAAGGAGTTGCTTAAATAAAATGCAGGGTGCATTTGTGGTTTGGGAGGCCTGCTGCTTATGCAAGCATGGCTGTGTCCATCTTGCTTTTGTGTACGCCGGTGTACCTTTCTCTGTGTTTTGTGTTGATGCATATCCTAGAAAGTGTATCCATCTACTTAAAAAAAAGCCAAACAAACCAAAACCAAAAGAGCAACCAACTGAACAAAAACTTCTGCTGGTAGTATTGATGGAAAAGACCCCATGAATTTAATTAACATTGGATCCTACTTGGAAGTTAATACATTTTGAGGAGTATGTGTGCTGTAGTGACCGCATGAGAATGTTAGCTACACCATGTTTGCAAGAAAAGAAGTAAATAGCAATAGGAAGCAAAATTCCTTGATCAAGAATCAGATGATAGTGCTCAAGTAACCCAGAAAGCCATGCGGCAGAGCATGGTGAGAGCATGTCTAGAAGCTCAAGTGAAATTTGGAAAATTGGATTACACGTAATCCAAATGCCGCTGTGAGGGGATGCTGTCACAAGGAGCAGGCAAGGCTGAAGTAAAGCTGGGGAACCTGGCTGGGAGTTTGGGCAGCGGAGTTGGGAGTCAGCCAAAAGTGCACAAGCAGGGTAGGGACAAGGCGAAGGGCGGTGAGCAGGACTTGAGCAAGAGCTTGGAGCACAGCCATGGGGATCCCGTTTGCAGACCCAGCGCTGAGCTCCCCTACTGAGAAAGTCATGCAGGGCAGAAAAATAAGTCTGTTGCCTGAGCTGAATTGCACTGGTGTAGTGATCTCCTGGGCATGTACAGAGGTAGAGGTGTGCGGGTATTTAAGGGGAGTGGTGGCTGAATGACGTGAAGTGTTGGGGTAGAGCGGGGGGGCCTGCAAGAGCGTGCAAGGTAGCTGCCAGGAGGCCAGAGGGGCTTTTTTTGCTGCAAGGACTTATGGCAGTTCTGGTGGAGGGAACAAGAGGAGGATGAGCGAGGGCTGCCTTGGTCCTGCTCTTGCCAGCTCGGTGGTTGTATGTAATTCCTTGCATCCCTCTTGTCCTGAATGAAGCTCACCACCCATTCTGGGCCAACTCCAAAGCCATTTGGGCATCTCCTATTAATCTTTCCACGCCTCCTTCATGTTTAGGCAAATTTTACCATTGTAAGTTAATATCACAGTGGTGTTTTAATTTCATTTTTGTTGTCAGGATCATTTTTTGAGAGAAGAGATATTCTTGGATTTTGTCAGTTTTAGCCTACTGTTGCTATTTGTGTAGAATAAAAAGCATCGTGTTTTATTTAACATTAGATTTTTCTCTTAAGACACTTGTAAAATACAGTATAGGCAACTCTCATTGTAAATGTAGGTGAGTTCTGGGTTCTTGCATTACATTTTTTTTATAAGCTGTACTTTTGTTTGGAAGAGCCATGTGATTTTATTTTTTTTTTCCTTTTAATTTTGTAACAATTTTCATAAATATCTGATTAGAAGTTGCGTTTTGCTCAGCTAAAGTGACTGCTGATCTCTTCAAGACAGAACTGTCGGGAGAGAACACTATGAATGAATTACTGTAAGATCTCTTTTCTTTTTCCAAATGAGATTATGTAGGAGCTTATTAAATTAATCTAACAAATGTGATAGTTTAATAAAAGAATTATATTCCACTGGAGTATGACACACCTTCAGGCTACCTCGTATTAATACTATAAGAAGTTCTGTGAGCACTGGCTAAAAAGTAGATGTTGGAATTCATTAAATGTATGAAAAAGGACTTTCTGCAAATGTTTCGTGTTTTGCAGTAGATGGAGCTGAGTCCCGGCGCCTGCCCTCTGGAAGCTGCGCAGCTTTCCATGGGAGCACTGTGCGTGAAGTCCGCGGGGGCCAGCCTGGCTCTGCGGGGAACACCCGAGTCTTGGCAATGGGGTAAAGACAGATTTGTTCTGGGAAGTATGTACGGACGTATCCTGAAGGAAGTCTGGTCTTCTAGTGTTCTGTAAAATTGGTTGTACTTGCGTATTGTTTGGAAATGCAAGTCATAGTATATATAGCTTATGAATTTCTTTCTCAGAGTGTTGTGATTCACAGTGGCAGTTGCTCCCTAAAGCAATGCAGATTTTGAGTATAAACATAGTTTCTGCAGTCTCTGAAATCAGTGGCAATTTTCCCATTGCTATCAATGGAGGAAGGATTGGGTCGAACACAAATATCCAATCACTAAACCTTGTTGTTTTACTTGGAAATTTTCTTTTCCAGGCTCTTAAAGACTTAAAATTATGTTAATTTTGTTATATTGATCCTACTTTGAGCTAGATGGGGTTTGTTTGGCAAAACTGTATTACTTTAAACCTTAACAACATTACCACTGAAGAATGAATTTTAGGGGATTGTTTCCAGATAACAGTTGCTTTTATTAGAAACACCAGAAAGAGTGAGTTGCTATTAGGACTGAGGAAAAAAAAGATAGAGATGACTTAATAAACAAATGCCCTTGCTGCGAGTTATTTGCTTGGCAGTGCTGCTGTGGGGTCTGTGTGCTGAATGCATATTAACAAATCTGTTCATTTTCAATACCTTTTTTTTTGCTACATTTTTATGGATGACAGGGAGGCACTTTCGTACCTACTGGTGAGATACATGAGTCTGATGGACAGGGATAGTACTTAGAAGTAATTCTGTGCTGCTGTTTGCGTTGCTGTCTGAGGAAGAAGAGAGGTGCAGATTATCTTGTGCTGCTGTGGCAAACTGCTATACAGAGCACTCTCGCTCGCCAGCGGAATTACTTGTGCAGAGGTGTTGCAGGTCTGAGATTTCATTTATTCTTATTTAGGCCTGTTGCATCAAAGTAGGATATGATCCATACTGTATTTAGGTAGAAAAGACTATTCAGGAGCCTTAGGCAAAACTCTTGCTGTCAGAAGTGAATGTTATCTTCATGAGTGCTGTGTATTGGCAGTTGAAAATGAATGGCATCTTCCAGGGTAGGACCAGTGAATGTCCCCTATGGAAAAATACCAGTTACTTGTGGTTTGGACAGTGGAAATTGTTCTTTAATCTTCCTGACTGTGTATATAAAATGTCAACTATACTGTTGAATTAATAAAACAGTACATGAATCTGGTTTTTTTGTTTGGTTTTGTGTGTTTGGGGGTTTTTTTGGTGATTGATTTTCATGCCTATCTGATTATTTTTAGTGGCTGTTCATAGTGCGTTTTCTCTTCAGGAACTTTGTACATTGCCAGTTATGGGTTGATATCTGAATCCATGGGATATAACATTGCATTACCCCTTTGTGTTTATTATGCTCCAATAAAGTAATTATTGGGTGAATGCAAAAATGGAGGTAAATTATATGAAAGAATAGTATTGTAGAAAAGAGATAAACACGCTGCATGTTTGTATAACTTGATATCAGCAGTTACTTCTCAGTTAAGGGTCTTGGCTACTTATTAATCTGTATACCAGATTTTGCTCTGTTGCAAAACTTGAAGATTTCCTCCTTCTTCCATGTTTTTGAAAATACTGTGGGTGTTTTGGGTTGGGTGTTTTGGGTTGGGTTTGTTTTGTTTTTAGTGTTTTGCCACTGCATGTATAGTGCATGTTTTGTTTGCTGTATAAAAGATTTTACTATGTCAAGAAAGTATTTGGGGTACTTGTCACACTCAGCTGTATTGGTAGTGGCAGTTCCACTGCAATTATAATTTTAAATCCCTTCTAGAAAAGGCTGGAGAAGCTAACTTTGTGAGCATTTAAGACTCCAGACATCAGGGAGGTATTAACTATCCTTCTGGAAGGACCTGAGATGGCTGGACACATTACAGAGCTGTTAAATGAACTTTGAATGACGTCGGATGAGCCACTAACAACCAAAGAATGCCAAGCTTTTCTCTTGTTCTGTGATGATTTAGTGATCAATAGCAGTAAAATAATCCAAACAATGCACTAGGGAGAATTGCTGCTCTTCTCAAGTGGTTTTTTAACTTTTAAGATAAGCTTCATAGTGTTTCCAGTGATAATAATGATTAATGCTTCCTTGCTGTTGACTGCCCTAGGTTTTTTTTCTTCTTAGTTTGTGTACTACATGAGAAGTTTACTACTGTCTCTCCCAGCAGGTCACTTCCAGCCATGCCTAGCTGCTTAATTAATTGACTCATTACAATCATGGATTTGTATTTGGTTTTACAGATCTGTCTGAGTGTGTTCTCCCCTGAGGACACCACTGTACTTTGTTCTGAGAGGTGTGAAAAACATGAAGAAAAGTTTAACTGCCAAATAACTGCACCTAGAAGCATTCAAAGAGTTGGAGGAGAACAGCCTAGGAATTAATTCCCTTCTGCTCACTTTAAAGTATGTTGTGCATTGTACCGTAGTGTGCTTGTAGGGGAAGGACTATTTGGCCAGAAGAGCAAGCAGAACTTAGAGTTAACTGCAGGGGCCTTTCCTGTATAATCCTATAGAAACATTCTGCTGGAGAAGATGGTGCTTGTATTAATTACTGTAATGTATGCTTGGAGCCAAAACACAGGGAGGTACAGGATGGTATTGGAGTATCTATTCTTGCCAAAACACAGGGAGATTCACGATGGTATTGGAGTATCTACTAATATAGACTACAAAGGTTGTGAGAGACCTACAAAATCCCGCCCTTGGACTGGGGCACAGGGAAGGAGGAAATATGTCAGAATCCAGTTCAAATTTTTGAATAACAGTTCCCCTGTAATTTTTTTCTGTAAGCAAGGGTAATTTGTGTGTGAAACCTTCATTCTATTTAGCCATACTTTGTCTATTTTGTGAAGCCAAGATCTGGTGTTAAAAGTTGCGAACAGAGGAGGCTGGCATCGCTGAATGTGTCTGCCAGTTCAGGGCAATAGGCTGGATGTGTAGAGCAGAGGAGCAGTGGAGAAAGCTTGCAGTGTGACTTCGAGGCCTTGACTTAGTATTTCTAACCTTTGCCAGAGTCTGCCACCCATTTTTAAATAGCTGCTTTACCTCATTTTATGGCCACGTACTTCTGCTCTTTCTTATTTTTTCAATCTTATCTTGCCACTTAAAAATAGAACATTTTATTTTATTGCAAAGCAAATGGTCATCAGTTAACGGTGAAGATCATTAATTACATTGTCAAGTTAAAAAACATACATCTGCAACCTTTATCCACATAGTAATGTTTTTTTGCCCTGCTTATTGGAATTAAATCTATGCTGCTTTGAAACTATTGGGAATGTGCTCACTGTTTTCCAAAGGGCTGGTCAAACCACAGCGGTGTTGATCAACCTGTGAATTTTGACTCAGATTTTTGATTTGATCCCCTCCGCTATCCACCATAACCTTGTTACTGTCAACTCAGAATCTGCCCCTCCGTTTTGATCTGTGGCCTTGCCTACACTGGGAAATTCTTGGGAAATGGAAGACAAATTGACTAAAGATATAGAAATAAGACATGAAAGTCCAGATTAAATCCCATTTGATGACTGTCAGGAAAAAACAGTGCTTTTAGTTTACTGTCATTGCAATTCCCTGCTCTAGTGCATGTTCAACTCTCAGGAACATGTTTTGACTTCATGCATTTAGCTGGTAAGTCTTATTTCTGTGCTGTCCCTGAATGGTTCAAAGCTGTGTCGAACCAGTTCTTTCAATGCTTTCGGGGTTCTGCCTGAGATCACCTGGCACCACTGTATACAATATCGGGGTTTGCCAAAACTTGTGGGAGTGATTCACTGTGGTGCTAACACTGGACTAGCAAGAGCGACAATATCGTATTGTGAACAGACTTGTTGTGTATTAGAGTGTTCTGAGGTTTTTTTAATCATTGGTTATATTTGACAAAAGTATGGAGCTGTGATTACTCTTTCTGTAGTAGGCTCTACCAATGTCCTAAGACTTCAGAATATGGAGTGATAGTTTCTGCATGAAAACTAACTTTGGATTATGTAGGAGTTACTGTGTTTATTTCTTTTACATCCATTGTACTGTTTAAAGCTGTATTATTTTTGTTGCCATAATAACATAGTGGTGAGTCTTTAGTTCAAGTGTGTAATGGTAATTTCAGAGATGAAAATGCCATGTTTTGTCTTTTTGGGAAGGAATACAAGGTGTTGGACTAAGAAGATAAAATGCTTTGTGTGCATTTAACTTCAAGAGTGATGGTAAGAGAAAGACAGGCAGACACTCTCCAGTTTTAACATTTACAAGGACACTATGCAGCACAATAGAAGTTCAGTGTTTGTTGGGTTTTTTAATAAGCTTCTTCCCGAAAAGCAGTATGGTTATAACACTGATTAAAAATAGAAGGTTGGAGAAAGAAATGAGAAGGCACAGAAAAGACAGGGAAGAGATTCTTTTATTGAATGAGAAAGAGTCTTTGTGGTGAAGGAGCATCGCTCTCCAGAAGGATGGGACTGAAATCACTGTATTAGAACAGAAATTAAATTCTGTTTTTCTTCTCCATCCAGCTTTGAGGATGTCAGATTTTTCTCTTGTGTTTGCTAACAGTGAGGTTAAAGAGGATGCAATGTCTCTTGTGCTGGGCTGCTTGGCTGCAGCCCCAGCCTGGATAGCCAGTCTCCCTGCTGGCCATGGCTCTCCGATCTGCATGACTCGGGGGGGGGAAAGCATTGCTCCCTTCAGAATAGCTTTTACTGAAATTGATGTTAACACCTTTGTCATAAATATGACAAATATTACTTGTACAGCAAGTTGTTAGATACTCTTATAGCAATAGCTGGTTTTAAATGTTAGTATATTTATGTCTTGTTATCTTTCTACAAATCATTCTTTCTTTTTGCGCATAAGGATAGAGATTATATATACGTTACTCTCCCAACTAACATGAGAAGCTGAAGTATCTTGGATGCTGATCCTAGTTCATATTCGGTATTCATGCTTTGTTGGACTGTGGTCTGAAGCAATTTACGTTTCTTATTTTTCCAGACTGGGCCCTTTAGCCCCAGAATTTTCTTTTTTCAGTGGAATATTGACACTTTCTCAGCTTCATTGTTCTCTACTGTTTTACTGAACTCAATTACTGGAAATACTTTTTTTTGGTTGGCAAGGCTGAAGCAATTTCACCTTGGGATTTGGTCAGCTCTGCTGGAATCTGTATGTTCTGGCTGGGTTGGATACCTTCCCTTCGGACTTCCCCTCCTCTCCTGGCGCTGCTATATACAGTGTGGCAGTGTGACAATCCAGGCAGGTCATAAATAACTCTTGACAGACGCCTTGCTGGAAACTTAATTTCTTGGCTTGTCGGGAATCCTTCACTCGGAGAACCAATCCTCTTCCTGTCCCATGGTTTTAATTCTATTCCTCAAGTCTTAACTACTCAGTTTGTTGCTTCTAAAGGAAGCCCCTCTGCTGCCTTTTTTTTTTTTTTAAAGGATTATGATGCCAGTGTAAAATCCCTCTCTCTGTAAGGAAGAGGGCTTCTGTGTTAGCTTTCTGTGCTGAAAACCACCCAAGGAAAGGATGGAACTGAGGGGAAAAGATATTTCACAGACACAGTCTTGATTGCCAGTTCCTGAAATCAAGACCTCCTGCTGCAGCGTAGGGAATCAGAACTGCCCGTCATTTCATTCTTTCTGGCTCTGCCCTGTAGAGTTGTATCAAAGATTAATTTAGTTGTCTTCCTACATTCCCTTTGGAATTTGCCAGCACTGTTAATACTCCATTATTTTGGAAACAAGCCTCCAAATTGTGTTATGTTTTATGGGTCCTATAAATTATAATTTCTAACTATAAAGAAAAATACTAGGTTGAAAGTATTTTCAGATTTAAATTATCCATACTTAAATGGATGAGGAAAGTAATTGAAGGATACAGGTAGTATTATGCTAATCAGTTTTACAGAAAACAGTGGCAAGATTGAAGAATGTAATGAGTTATTTGAATAATGTATTTGACAAGTGATAAAAAAATCTCAACTTGCAGTTTTTAGGAGGGGAAATAAACTTTCCTAAGATGTTTACTTTGGATACAAATTGAAAGGGATTTCAGAATGATCACTTCTGCAGCCAAGCGAAAATATCATTCCTTAGAGGCTACTGTTAGCAAAAGTCAGCAAATTATTATTCTACTTAAACCTGTGTAGTTCTGTTTTATTTTTCAAATATATCTTCTTTTATAAGATTACAACCATGGGAACAGAAATCTGCTGTCTATAAAATAGCTATTCCT
>NW_009633006.1:73101-84316 GCF_000690535.1 Cariama cristata | reverse complement strand
GCTTTTGCAAAATACTTTGACATATATGTTTCTATAGAAAAGGTGGATTACTTTCTCAAAACTCTTGTGACTTTCAGGGTGGTGATACCTCCTTCGACCACCAAGAGAAGTATGTGTGGTGTTGGGCACCAAACAGCTGTTATTCTGCATATTGCATATTATGTATTGGATATAAACTTACATTTTGACAGAATATACAGATTCTGAATTGGTAACCTGTTTTATTCTTCAAAGATTCTTTTATCTATGAGAGGGCCTGGTCTACTGAAAAGCCTTTCTTTTAGTGGGTTGTCACATCTAAATAAGATCTCATTGAAAAATAATCTCATTAACAGGTGTAATTACAAGGTATACGAAAAGCACCGGGAGGACTCTGAATTAGTGTAGTCCAGGTTTCAATAGGATTTGAGAGTTGAAGTGACACTTTTATAGCATGAACTGCTTGATGAAAGACATAACAATAAATCATCATCTTTCTTGGTTGTAAGTTTCCTTCAGACCCATTAATGATGTGATCCTGTGAGCCCATTGGTTTTCTGCCATGTATCAGCAAGACCCTTAATAATGGCAAGTTGTGCACGTGTAAGTAATTGCAGGATTGTGGTTGAACATTGCTGCGAGCCAGATTCTGACTGGGCCCCTGGAGAAAGGGCGGGTTCAGTACTGTGTTTTCCCTTGTACCACTGCTTCCCACAGCGCATACGGGGATGTACGCAGTCTGGCTACTCTGCCTGAAGCCACTGGGACGTACAAAAGGGGGAGTGAAGTGACACACAATCATAGAATCATAGAGTCATTATGGTTGGAAGAGACATCAAAGATCATCAAATCCAACCGTATACCTGAAACCACCATGCCCGGTAACCCACGTCTTGAAGCACCTCATCTAAACGTTTTTTGAACACCTCCGGGGATGATGACTCCACCACCTTCCTGGGGAGCCCGTTCCAATGCTTAACAACTCTGTCAGTGAAGAAGTTCTTTCTAATGTTGAGCCTGAACCTCCCCTGGCGCAACTTGAGACCGTTAATGTATTGCTCTTATTTTATTTTCTCATCTCTGGACTTGTTTGGAGCAGAGCTTGACAGAAGTGTCAACCAGGGCCTGTAGAACCAAGTGCTGAAACATTTTTACTGTAACAACTTGATTCTCTGTATTAATCACTGTGCTTTGCAGGTTTATTTCAGGTATAGGTGGCCTTCAGTAGCAAGACATCCTCTTTACGTATGCAGTAGGCCAGCATCCAGAGATGTTGAAGTCTACATGCATTTGCACCACATGTTGTTTTTTCTACATAAATTAAAACCCAGGTCTGGAGGTTATAGTTTAGCGTGAGTAGTAGTCAGAATTGAAAACTCTGCAATTGAGCCTGAGTTAATTTCTTCCTGGTGCTTACTCTCCTGGGTGTTTTTGCACATAAAAGCTCTAAATTTTTTTTTTTTTTAAAGGTGAAGAAATATCAACTATAACAACCCCCTCTCCAAAACACCCCCAAAGTCTATTCCAGTAATGACAGGTAACTAGTAAAAATACAAGTAGATTTCTCAGTTCTTTTTTCCTTTGAAGAAGCAAATGGTATAGGTATGAGCTTAGAGCACACAAAAAAGTTTTAACTGCTACCTTTAATTAGAGTGACAGAGTTGCAGCTGTGGCACTTATGCAGATGAGTTATTCATAACTAACTTCCTATTACTAATTTTTGCCATCAGCACGTTATTTAAGGCCAAGAAATTCTAAAGTCCTATCTGCAATTTCTAGTTACCAATTGGTTTTTTTTGGTTTGTTTTCTTTTTTTTTTTTGTTTTTTTTTTAGCAGCCGTTAGAACAATTCAGGACCTATTTTCTGGAGGCTTTCATTTTGGGAACTGTGTTCTCTTTTCCAACTAACATACTTGGATTGCATAAGGAAAAGCTGTGCAAGATGCATATTGCATAATATTCTAAGCAGGATTTTCTTGCCAAGGTCCAGTTGCTAACGCTGTTTGTGACCGTCCTTTTGAACTCGCTGCTGATGCTGACAGAGAGGCAGATGTTGTGGAGTTTGTAACGTCTGGCAGAGTCCCTGTGGCCCCCCACTTGGGTGGGGAGGCTGCCCAGGGAGCTGCGTGCCGGTGCTCTCCCTCCTGCGGTGGGATGGTCAGCCCTGCTGAGCATGAGGGGACGTGGCGGGGAGTTGAGGGTGTTGGAGGAGGAACTTCAGGCTCTCAGGAGTAGGGACTTGCAGTTGTAACCAAAGAAGGTCGCAGAGGCTGAGGATGTGGCAGTGGAGCTGTGAGGATACAGCAAGGCATACAGGACGCTCAGCTGTGTTCATTCCTCAAAGCTTTTTTGTTCTGCGCAATGACTGAAGTGACTTCCACCTCTAATTTTCACAGGATATTTATTTGAAAGTGTAATTTCTTATTTTTCTCACGCTAATTTATTTTGCAGTGGCTTATGATGACCATCCCAATTGCCCTGATTTTCTTCTTACTACAGAGCTGCTATGTTTGGCCTCGCCACAGAGTTTATGTACTGCAGTGGCCTTTTGCTCATTGTCCCTGCGGATGCTTTGTTTTATGATAGCTATTTTGTGATGATCCAAACCTTGCAATATCTGTAAATATTTTTATTGCATCTTTGTTAAGCAAAGTATTACTGCAGAACATTTTATGACAGACTTCCAATTACAAACAAAGGAAGCTAACGTGTGTTCCCTTTTTCCCTGGGAGCTACAAAACTTCACATGTCAAATGTAATTTCTAGTGTAAAGCAGTATTGTAAAGCAATGCATTGCTTTCTTGACTAGCTTGACCATTAGTTTATCAGAGTCTGATGGTTTAGAACAAACACCCTGCCTTGGGTTAGTTCACTGGTAATTCCTTTCCTGCCCAATGGAAACTATTGGGTCAAATTAAGTTTAGATGCAATTAATAGTTCTCTTACACAGTTACAGTTTGGGTAAGATGTATTTTAGCTTATTATTTCATATTGAGATATTTTAAAAAGCCAATTAACTGAGAAAACAAATAAAATGTTTTATTTCTTAGTTTGTCTTGTAAATATCAATGGAAACTGATTGCTTCCTTGTCTTTAGCTCTGTTTTTAGAGGGGTTGAAGAGGCCAGCTTTTCTTGTGCTGGGTGGGACCTTCCTGTAAATATTGTCGCAGTGATTCTTCCAAGGTCTAGAGAGGTCTCAAAACTGAGGGATGAATTATTATTTCCTCTTCCTGTCTTCATTTTGTCAATTTTGTTGTGAAAGTAGGAAGTAGAGATAACTACAGGCTTGGTTTCAAATGAAATCCTTCAGGCTTTTCATGGATGTTGTTTGTATTAAAATACTTTTATTTAGCAAAACCTTGGGTTTCAGCTGTTAATCCAAGAAAGATGTTTAAATGATTAGTTGGGCCTTATGAGAGTACTTTAACAAAATGTTTATGTACTTTGATCAAGAGGAATTAGAGACTGGGTTTAAAGAATGAGTTTTTCTGGCATCAGTGAAGGATAACTGCTCGTGTGCTGAAGCAACCTCAGGATAACTAGCCGTGGAAGATGCTGCTGGATCCACTCATTGTAATATGCTTCTGATTGACTTTTAATCTCCTCATCACTCTGTCAATAATAATAAAGCTAATGGTTTAAAAAAATGTGTGAAATAAAATAATAACAAGGTAGCAAAAAGACCTCACTGCACTGGCAGACGATTGTAGGCCCTACTGTAGTACCAGTCTCTAGCCTTGGAAAGAAAAGTAAGCATGGGGTATTAAATTGTGTTGCTATTACATAAGTTCCTATAGAAGTCAATTTAAAGGATAAATTTGGACTAGATAAACCTTTTTGGGGAAGCAACTATGTTATAAAAAGAAAGTGATGCAATTCTCCCAAATGATACTTCTCGGCTGAAAAAGGTTGGTACCATATAGATCCAGAATTTGTCACAGGTATGCATCAGCGACATGCAAAGAAGAAAACATTGTCATTGGGACACAGAGGTGTTGCTCTGTAAATGTAAAAATAGCTCACAAATATTTTTATTCCTACCCAAGCAATTCATGTAATGTAAACAGAAGCTTAGTATGTTCTGCTACAGAGTGATACAATGTGGACTAGAGTGCTTTGAGAAATGAGAGGCTTATCTCTTGGATTACTCATTCTAATCATGGCAATGGACTTTTAAAGCACCACTTTTGAACACATGGGTCCATTCTTTGCCCTCAGTGTCAACCAGACAACCTCCCACTGAATTTGTGATGTAAATAGCTACAAAAGTAGACTAAGCCAGATACTGCCTTCCTTTATCCACTGCAAACTTGTGGATGGGGCTTCAGAGATATTAATGGAGGCAGTTTTTAAAATAAGAGTGAACCAGGGCATTGAAACAGTTTGCCCACATGGACACTTAATGTCATCTTTAGGTTCCTTACATCTAACTGTCTTTGGACAGTTTTACTGATAAATTCTAATGTTGGATTAGAAACATTTGGTAAGCCTGTGGCTCTTGTGTCATGATGGTTCATGTTAAAAGGAGAGTCTTCTCTCTGCCCTTGTGAATGTTTGAAGAGGAAGGTATGGCTTTGATGGGGAGTCTGCACACTCAATGGTGTCTGCATACAGATCTTATCCTTGTGTGCTGCATCTTCTGTGCAAAGATCCTGTGCAAAGATATGTCACCTTTGTAAAATCTTGTGCCACTTGCTGTTGCTAGAAGCTAGTAAAGTCAGCTCTGACATATGCCATCTTCAACAAACTCTCTATGGATTCAGTAAAGCTGGTTTGTTGCTGACCCATAGGAGTGTTCCCTGGGATCTAAAGCCTTTGTGTATATAAACAAGAAGTAAAAGGACCCCCGTTGTGTGCAGTTCCTTTCAGAAAGGGGAAGTAACAGAGATGGGATAATTTCTTTTCTATTTGTCATAGTAGGAATGATAATTTTATAAAACAAGCATAAACATTTATGTTGTAATCCCAATATATTATTACCATTGGACTGGATCTTAAAGGTCTTTTCTGACATAAATGATTCTGTGATTCTATTTAGACCTGTCTTTGTGAAACTCATCTTCTGAGTTGGCAATTTTCTTGATTGGTCAAAAGTCACTGTATGTGGACAAATACATACAGAAAATGCCATGTAAAGGATAAAAATATACATACTTTCATGCAACATTATGATCTTGATCTTGCACGTATTTGGCAAGAAGCCTGTTTTTTCTAGAGGCAAAAAGTACACTATATGCTCCGGTCAAAATTGATTTGATTTAAGTGAGTTACTACTCTCAGGATAAAAAACACAATGCGTTGTGTGAATTTAGCTACATATAGCACACATTCAGCAGTGAAGCTGTTCAGTATGTGTGATGACTATTTGAGATGTGCAGTAGGTAAAGAAAGGGTGTGAGATTGATCTGCCTTATGCAAACATTCATTTAAAACCCAGTGTATTTAGATTGAAAAACAAGCAGCTGCATTTGTTTAGCCCTTTTCTGATATCAACACAAACAAATGATTTAACAGAAAATAGGAATGTTGTATGATCTAAAAGCATCTTTGACATCACTTAGGTCAGGACTTTGCTTGGAGCCTCTGCATTGTAAGCCCATGTGTAGCAGATTATCTGTTTATGATTCTTCACACATCCAATGTCAAATGGCTCAGTATGAAACTGAATGAGTGTGAAGAGTACAGATTTGATCAGCAGTACAGAAATTATTGGCACTCTGGATACATGGACTGCATAAGTACCTTTGGCCCAGCTTCCAAGGTGTATTTGGGCCTTTTGCACTTCCACTGAATGAGAAGACAAGCGAAAGACCTTCAGTGTCATTTGGGGTGGGACGACTGTAGGAGGGTCTGTTATCCTTAAACTTTGCAACAGGCAAGAGACATAAGAGAAGTAACTTTTTCTTTACAAATAAAAAGAAATGGAATGATTGCCTCAGTCCTAGCTGTTTTCCACTGAGTGTTAGTGGTCTTAAGCATGGGATAGGCTTGGTAAGGAAATTCAAGCTTATGAAAAGTTACGTTGCTCTTTTGTAAAACAAAAATAAAAAAAATTCTTAATCTGTTTTACTGCACACTCTGGAGCCTGCAGACAGCTTCTAAGCTCACAATTTAGTATTGCATTTGAAAAATTCAGGGTTAGTTGTGGTAAAAGAGTGTAATTTTTGTGGCTCGATGGGCAATAACTTGATTTTGTGAAGTGGCATAGCTCTTAGGAATAAGCAGCAGTTTAGAATTTCAATTAAAGCAAAATCTATTTGAGGACTATTTGGCTCATCTCCATACCAACTGCCATTGTATGTCTTTGTCCAGTTTTCATACCAACAGGAGAAAAAGGGTGAAGTACTGCAAGAGGAGCAGTTTTGCAGCTCATCAGAAAATGGCGTACTAGGCAGATGGCAATGTTTTCACAAAGAGAGCTTGCGGGGGAGTGTTCTGCGTGCACAGTTTCTGCCACAGTACATACTTGATCTGGAGTAAGACCTGAAGGAGTGACCATAGTCGTGATAATAAGTCATAATTCCAGGCTTTGCCTGCCTGCTCCATGCACATTTTCAAATAATTCACTTCTGCAGCAGTATTTCGATGGACGCAAAGAGAGATGATATGTTTTTAACAACATAAATACAAGGAATTTAACAGTTTTTGTAATTATAACAGCTTTAAGTCTGCAATCCATTATTTAATATTTATTTGCCATTTTTATCACATTTCCAAACCAAAGTGACAATTAAAATTAGAGTTGTAAATCCTGCTCTGTGACAAGCTTGCAAAATTCCACACTCTCACTCAACTGGACTGAGTAATAGGTTTTGAGGGGTGTGTAATATATCATTAGGGATTTTTTTCCCCCTCTGCTCTCACCGTAGGGGTGTGTTCTGAGCTTGGATCAGTAAGTTTTCCTACCTTTCACTAAATGTTGCTTTACTGTTAGTTACGATTCTGACTTATGAGAACCTGCTTTTTTATGGCATCAATTACAGGAGTCATGGCCTCTTTGTTTAGTGTTATTACTTTCCTATTGGAAAGGTTTTATTTCCCTTGTCTGATTTTAGAGATGCTTTTCGCTAGCATGGGCATAGCAACCAATTCAAAGTTACAGCTTCTGAGAGTGCTTTGCTCTCCCTCTGGGTTGGTCAGTACAGGTGGTGCACAGCCACGGACAATCTGCTCAGTGCTTCATCCCAAAGTATTCGGAAACTGTTATCTTTACATACTATCAGATGAAAGGAAGAGTTCAATGACTGCCATGCCACCCTGAGCCTTTTGAGGCTTTGGCTGAGGAAAATGCCTAATGTATTGGATGTTTACAGAGACCTTACTGCAGTGGGTGTGCATGTACTCCTGTAGGCAGATATTTCTGGTTTGCAGCTGTAGGAGCAGACGGCAGCAGGCACCCTTGGCTACAGAAGGGACTGACTGAGGTGCAGTCTGGCCTTGTGGGAAACGTGCTCAGGTAGGCACGATGTGTGCAGGGGGACTGTTTGGCAAAGTCTCCTGCAGTGTTCTTTTACTGGGTACGGTATGCCATGTTCTGCCCTCCTCTTTGCTTTTCTCCTGCTCACCCCGGTGCAGACGCTTTCCCACACTTGACCCCTTTTACTTTGATTAAACTGCTTGATGCATTTTGCCAGTGTAGCCAGCAGTTGGGCTGGTGAGACCCTGCTATGGCAGGGGACAGAGAGGAGAGAGCTTTTACAGATGCTGTCATTCCTTTTGGGGCTACGGGAGGTGATTTTCATCTGGCTGTTACAACAAGGAGCCCTTCTTTGAGTTCTCCATGTTACAATGAAGGCTATCTCCAGAAAAGCATTTTCATTCATTCTTACGCATTTACAGGAGATACCGAAGATTAAATAACAGGAGTGGTGGAATGAGGTTATTCCAACACAGCGCTGGGCTTTAATGAGGAGTGAGAAGGATATTATTATAATAGAGGCTACAACTGTGATTAAGAGCCCACAGAAACCTCTTTGATAACACTGTCAGCAGTCTGCTGCTGTTGCTAGATGAAAGCTTGGTGCAGACTCCGTAGTGAAGGAAAAATGGTAGGGGAATTGTTTCTCATTTGTCATTACATCCACCCAGCCAAAAAAACTTTTACCATTTTATTTCAGATCTGGAAGCAAATGTAGCTACAACAGATTTCATACATGGTCTCTTGCTGTCATTCGGGTTTTGTGCAATGTTTCCTTTTACATGTGTATGTGCAGACTGTTTCGCTGAACAGTATGGCAAGAGTTTTGGAATCAAATTTATAGTACAAATTAAATACATTTTGGGAAGCTGACACTTGAAATGGAAATAGTGGAGGAAAATGAACATATTGAACCACCCACTTATTGCTTACTCATTCTGTTTCTTCACACACTCAGCTTCTGCTGGGTTTGCTGCAGCACAAAGATTAGGAGAGCTGATTCTTCACTTCCTTGTCCCTTGCGTTGCTTTTCACGATTGGCGAGAATATCGTTTCATGTTGATGGTCTTGGAAGACTGCAGGGAAGGGCAGACACGAGAGATGGACTCTGCTTTGCATTTTCTCGTTGTGGGTAGGTATCAGCTGTGTAACATGAATAACTAGGGAATTCTTTAGCACTTGGCCATATGTGTAATAAATTTTTTTTCAGCAGAAACAGATTCCAGAAAGAAACGACAAATGCTCCAGGGCCTGATTCTTACAAGCTTTCTACAAGTGATTGCCCTCCCATCCACTTCTTTGGGAAAAGACAACTTGCAAAAACAGCAGCATATACTTTTCACATTTAAACTACAAGTTGAGGTGAGCTTAACTGATAGATGACTCCCCATCTAATAGTGCGTTACACACAAAAAGCTCTTTCAAATGCACTTTGGGTAAGGTCGCAAAATCAGGCAGTCAAAGGGTAGGTCCTTGTGTGCAATTATGTCTCTTAAACATTCTCCTGACCTCTCTTCAGATGTTGGCAAGGCAACTTATTTTTTTCCTAGCTTTGCTCTTAGAACTGCTGAATTATTTTGATACTTAAAAATTTTTTTCTTCTTCAAAGGCAGTCACCTGATACGGAAAATTTCATCTCAAAGAACTGAAAGCTGGCAAGTGTATAAGCAACTGAAAAAAGGCAAACTCTCGCTAATGAGTAAAATTAGCAATAGATGGTTTTATTGGCTTGGCCTTTAACATGCATGACTTCTGAACATACAGTTCAAAGACAGCTAAAAACATTTCCTTAGCACTCTATATATAGCCAGCATTTACCTAACAGCAGTCTAATCTGCTGAAAAAATCTTGATGGCAGTCTCAAAGTCAGCATTCATTTGTTTTCTCTTTCAGTTTGCTCACAGCCTGTGGGTCAGGCTGATACCCTTGGATTCTCATTTTCATGAGTAATGTATTTGCATTAACATTATAAAGCTTTTACATGATGAAAAGAATATGAAATAAAAAGCATCTAAACCCAACTGCAAAAAGCCCCTCTGTCATCTCAGCATTAGGAGAGCATTTGTGGCTCTGATCCTATTGTCTCTGAAAAATTCTGTTTTCTACTGAAGGTTTAGGGGTGAGCAGGGTAGTAACGTTGCTCACACACACACACGACTGCCATTTGATTCCTATTCTATAGACAGCAAACTGGAGGAAACTTCTCAGTGTGAAAAACGCAAAGAAAACATGGTGTTGAGCTTCTAAAGTCATCTTGGTCTTCCAGACCTTTTCTGGGAACCATGGCTCTGTCACCAACCAGCTTTGGTTTACTGGGTCAAATGAACGTAGGCTCTCAAAGGCAGCATCACCGAGATAAGCTGGGTGGCTGTGGTGGCAGTGTATCGAGAATCAGGACGATACATAGGCACAGCTCAGTTCTTTGATCACAACAGAGAATGTCTCCCTGTAAATGGAGCTGTCTTCCACTTAAAGATAGAGCTGTTTCTTTTTAATGGTTTGGGAGCAAACCCAAGACTTTTATACAGTACCTTGTCACCACCCACTCACCATACCCCGAGGGTAGTGTATTTTCACAAGCATATATTGTTTAGGTGAAAAAAGAGGTATTGTAAAGTTCTTACAGAATTTTCAGAATCTATAGCAAAGATAACTAACATGGAGACAGTACAACTTCTTAGCAGTAACACCTTTTTTCAAATTTAAGCAATCAGATTAAAAAATAAGGGAGAATGCATTCACTTTTTCCCCTTCTCAAAGCCCTAATTGTTTGGTGAAAAAAAAGACAAAACAAAACCCAAGCCACAACTGGTCAATGTTTCTTCACATAGATAAATGTTGTGCTTAGTTGCACTTTTGGAAACAATTAACAGCTTTTTCTGGGTGCATCTATCTTAGCATTTCAGCTCCAAGTTGAGAGTAAGTGTGCTCTTGAATTGAGCCCCCTGATTGTTCCCTATTACTGAGCCCTGGATCTCGCTCCAGTGTGGTTTGGGGGAGCACAGCCGGGCTCTGGGGAGCTCAGGGGGCTGTGAGGATGCTCCGGCTCCCTGTTGAGCGTGAAGCCTGGAGCCAGGACAGAGCTAGTCCCAGCAAAGACCTTGATGTGTGTATGTTGGGTGGGGGGCCAAGGCCTCAACACCAGCTGTTTTGCTCTGCAAACCTATTCCAGTTGGGCCATGCTGCTTTGCTGATGTACAGACAGCTTGTGTTTGCGTGGCAAAAGGGTTTTAAGGATGGGCAGAACTAAGAGAGACTAGTGTAGTATAATACATAAAGCAAAATCTTCAAATTATGTTTGTGGTAATGTTTTGATCTTGTGTGCGTAATTATTTGTAAGAAGCGATTTTTATTTTTCAGCATAGATACTTCGTAATAATTACTGGTATTTTAAAAAAATAAATTGCACTTTTCACTGGTAATAAAAATCTGAGGTAATTTTGCCAGAGTGCTGCTCAACAGTTCATTTTTCAAACTTAGTAATTTGAGTGTAATATAGCTATTTCTTCTTCAATTATGTAGAAGTTTTATTAAGAAGCCTGAGTTATGCAAAGTTCTGTTTTAAAATGGTGTTTATTAATAGATTTGCTTGCTCTCTTTGGCTTAATGCAGCTAATTAGGCTGTTATTGGGCTGCTAACATAGAAGACAAAACTATCCTGGAGTATTGCTTGAGGAGATCTTAAACGAGCCGTGCATACAAAGTTAAGGGTACCTTGGGGATTCAGTGCTTTGTAAGATATGGCTGTTGTGCAGTAGTGTCTTGAAAAGAAGCAATATCAGCAAAGCCAAAATACGAAGAGCTTTACTCTGTGCTTC
>NW_009633006.1:69133-73070 GCF_000690535.1 Cariama cristata | reverse complement strand
GGAAAGAATAATCAGGTGTTGAACTTTCCTGGTTTGTGACTTGGTCCCTGACTCCTGGGAAATCACCAAGGTCTGAATTTGAGCAATTGAGTGAGCTTAGTTTGACTACGAGCCCTTATACCTCAAAAGCATAATTTTGTTTACTGTCCTCACTGCAGGAGCTCTGGGGAAATACATGCTACCATCTCCTCTGCCACGACATAGTAAGATTTTGTGTGGTCAGTTGTGTCAGTGTTAGGCTGTCTTGCTGAAGCTGAGGCTGGGCAGCTGGGTCTGTCAAAGCGGCTGCCGAGACAGCGCTTCAGCGTAAATCCTGCCCATGTGCTGTGCCTTGCAGGGCAGGTGGGAGCACCCAAAACCTCCCCGAAAGAGCCTTGAAGACAGAAAGAGTAGTAGGGTATCACAGTGTTGCCTTGCCTGGATATGCCCCTTCTCCCCTGGCCCTTTCTTTCCTTGTAAGAGGGGAAAAAAAAAAAAAAAGAGTTCCACTCTTCTTCTGCTCTTCCTTTTAAAAGCTGGTGTACTCCAGCCTGCACTCCCCTCGGTTTTCAGACTGTTTCTTGAGTAGTGGCTATGTGATGAGAAGACACATGTGGTGGCTGCAATAGTCTATTTTGTGATGTGTAAGGAATAAACTTTCAATGGAGAACCGTTAACTTGTGCAGGTATCTTGAGTCCATCTGCCAAAGGAAGAGAAAAGGAGTGGATGGTGAATTGAGCAAAACGATCCCAAAAACTTAAACTAAGAGAACTTGATTTTCTTGTGTGTAAAGGGGAGCAGGTGTAGCCAACTGCTTTGGTGCAGATATCAGGTGGTCTATTACACACTTTTATTTGTTCTGCAATGCTTCACAATTGCAGTAGAATTTAAATAAGAAATTGTTATAGTGAGTTAAGCGCTAACATAGTTTAAAGCCTATTTTTTGGTAACATTTGTTCTGCTGAGTTACTTGTATTGTACACATGGGCAAGGAAGCTATTTATTTAACTCCTTTCTGAGTGTCCTTGATGGGGAAAAAAGCCTTTAAGAGACTTATTTACTTTTATTATTCTTGGCCTGTCTTACTACTTTCTTATCATTTCAAAGTGCTGGGATAGAAGCAAATTGGTATATAGCAATGTATTGTCAGGGTTTTTTTTTCCCTCATACTAGGCAATAAAGAAAAAAAAAAAGAGGTAAAACATCTAAGTTATTCTCTGATTTTTGTGGGTTTTCTTGCAATCACTTGGCCTCATTTGAAAATTTTTTTTCTGCCCACAAGCTGTGTGAAAAATCCATATACAGCAACGGAAATTGATTAATGCTCCTCAGGGGAATAGTTCTGGCTATGAACAAACTGTTGTCAAATGTAGAATGTAAACAAACTGAAAATTTAAGATTTCTACTTGCCTAACTGTTCTTTGATGGTAATGTTGGAAGAAAACCTGTGATAATAGCAATGAGAGCTTTCCCAAAAGAGGCAGGAGTTTAAAGCTGATACAGCATTGTTTCCTATCAGTGCTGCACTAGCATCTTGTCTCTTATTTTCTTACTCCTCCAACCCTCACCTTGGATATTATAAGGTTGGTAGGATGCAGCATGGCCTGGGAGAATTTTCTCAGGAAGTGGGGCTGCTTTCCCCTGTGAACAGCGGAGTTAAGTCTTCCTACCTGTCTTACTATTTTCATTCTCATAAGAAGAGCATCCCCATGTCTCCATAAGGATTTGGTTGTGGTTAGTAGGCTGGATGTAGACCAGGGATCTAAAATGTTATGTAGTCAGACTTCAGAGAATTTTTTTTTCTTCTAGTTCTGGTGTTTTCCCTTTACAAGGTGGAAAGAGAAATTTTATCCTGTCAAAGGGAGGGAGGGATCTTTGCTCCATCCTCACAGCAATGTGGAGTTGTGGACGTACCACCAGAGCTCTGTGCAAATGTGTTCCTCTGCCTGGTGCCAGCTTTCTGGACCTGGTGAGAGCCTCCCAGCAGAGCGGCACACCTGCTATGGTTTGATTTTTTGGATTCTTCTCAGCTGCAGAGGTTGAAGTATTGATATTTTGTTTGTTTGCAGCCTGGCAGAGGGAGCATGTATATTAAAGCATGGTGGTTTAGGACTGGCTCCAAACCTGAGTGCAATAACTATCCTTAATATTTTTTTTGTGGCTCTATTCAGGATATCTGAGGTAAGATCATGGTTACAGTCAGTCAAAGATCCACAGAAAGCACTTCCAGCTCTACATTTGTTAAATCAGTTCTGTTCCCTTTCAGTTCTCGTTTTTCTTCCTTCCTTGAGGGCAGCAAACATAGCAAACATGAGTGATGAACAGCCCTTCCTTGAGACTGCTGTCATCTTCCTTGGATTATTTGGGAGCGAAGATGCATTGACCCAAATGGTTGGTATTTGTGGAAGTACCTTAGAGCCACGGGAGCTTGGGAAGCTAGGTGGTTGTGAGATCCCGGCTGCTGCTGGGCTTCTGCGTACCAGACAGTGTACCCCAGGGTCTGTATTGGCTCTAGCACAAAGGTGAACCTTAGAATGGAAATTCTCTGTCTGGGCTGATGGCGGAATTATCACTGCATTTGGATGTGCAGGAGCACTGCCAAATGAAGACCCACAGCGTGGTACCGATGTTCCCACTATGCAAACCTGTATGGTCATATTCAAATTGTTTACTGAAAATCTCTCTTAAAGAAACTCTTCAGATAAACTCTCTTCTAAAGAAGAAGCATCTGCAGCTGTCATGCATATATTCCTAAGGAACAAAGTAATCACTGTATACCTTATCAGGTGCTGTTTCTTTCTCAGATTTAATTTGAACTGTGAAGGGCAAAGAAAACTTTTTGCTTGGGTATTTTGTTTTGATTTGTTTTTTTTTTTTTTATCTTAGGTAAAGGAAATACCGTTTGTAAACGTTTTCTGTTTCACGAAAAGCCATGGATAAAAAATAGTATGGCACTGTCACCTCCGCAGTCCTTGTGACTTCATCCCATACGTACAAAGGACAATATTCAAACCTGTATTTCTCTATAAATTACTGTGGTAGCAGGAACTGACCTGTACCGTTCTTGGTGGTGAGGGAGATGAATGGGAAACTGAGAATCCTTTTGTGGGTGCTTTGCTTCTTGAAATTTGAGGGACTGTTTGAATACTGCATGCTTCCTAATGACTTCTACTCCCTGTCCCTCTGCCTCCCAGGATTTAAAATATTTAACTTGCTGAAAGACTTTGGTTTGAAATCCTCTAAGTGGGAAAGCACTGATTGTTGGCGAGTTCAAGTGTAAAATTGGTTGTAAGTACTCATGAGGGAACAGTACAATGGAGCTGAACAGTACACTGAAAATGAGAGTACTCTAAATCAAAACACGTTTGTTATTTGATGTTCAGTGCTGGTTTATAAGAGCACAGCTAGTAAATACTGGATCCAAAGTCCATTTAAGTCAATTGGAAGAATCTTATTGTAATTAATTTGGGCTGGATTTTGAATGAATTTCTTCTTCCAAGGTACTTCACCTTAAATTTCTATTATAAGGTGTGGATCGCTTTTCTTTGGATGTTTTATGAACATGATTATATAGTGGTCTTATATGACTGAGGCAAATCAGAGTCAGATATGTATCTTCACCGCTAATTAATATAAACTATGGGAATCTATAATTAAGTAATTTTGGTTCTCAGGAAGGAACAGGTAGATGTGGATTCTCTTCTTTGCATTTACATGCATTCAAAATAACTTTCTTTGAAGCTTTTAAAAAGAGGAATTAAAGGCAATGTTTTGGGAAAGCTAAAAGTAAAGTTAATACTGCTGCTTAAGGCTTGCTTTTGCCTGGTAAGGATTACCAGATCATCAAATTAATTTCATTTATTGCCTAAGCTTTGTCTGACCCCTCTTTAGAGGTGAGGGTTAATCCACTGAAAAAATTACTCAGTTCTGTATTGTATGCTGTTAAATCTCGCATAA
>NW_009633006.1:68553-69099 GCF_000690535.1 Cariama cristata | reverse complement strand
ACTAATTAAAGAAAAGCAGTATTTGAGGTATATAGTGAAGCTGTCATGCTGTGCCCCAACATCATACCATATAGTATCAAGGCATTTTTGTATTTACCTAGAGCAGTGCTGGGAGCACTGTCTTGCAGTGCTGGAAGCTCGTGCTACGAATGTCTTGCATCTTTCTTTACAGCTCTCCACACAGTGCACCCTCTCTGGCTCTTCTCCTGCCCCTGTGAGCTGGAAGAACGTGCTGGATGTTTCTCCCCTTACTGTTTCAATTTAATTTGTTTGCCTTGTGAGAGCCAGGAAAGAAGTGCTGCTGCTTCATCCGCTCTGTGAGCAGGTCCATTCCTTGGCCTGGCTGGGCAGGGCAGGGTCCTCCAGGGCTGGTCTGTGGCTGCGGAGCAAGCACAATCGTCGTTTCTGTTTGCTCAGGGAGGCAACTCTCAGCCTCATGGAGAGCTTGGACATGGGGCGTTTTGCCATGGGTGTGTTTTTCTTTAAAACTCTCCTAAAGAATTGAGGATGGATGGATTTTTCTTTATCTCCCATAAACATACAGTT
>NW_009633006.1:42619-68522 GCF_000690535.1 Cariama cristata | reverse complement strand
TCCCTACATTTAAAAGACCATCAGTGGGATGTGAAGTCAGCTCTCAGAAGGGAGAAAATGGCAGATTTAAGGTTGCCCAGGTAGTCACGCTATGGCTTACCATGTGCGTACACCTTAATGCTCTCCTTTGTGGTCACATTGGCCACATACAATGTCTTCTCTGAGACTCCTATTTATCCAGCGCACAGGAGGAACTCTACCTAATGATCAGCTCTTCAGTATTTTGTTATTGTCATTGTTGCATGTGTACCCCAGGCTGTATTTACTAGATGCTGTTGAAATGATGCTTTCAGGATAGGATTATTAACTAACTCAATAGCTTTCCCTTGGTTCTCATTAGTATAATAGCTTAGTGTTGCTCAGGCAAGAATTACTTTGCCTTCCTCACCTGCAAACTGAGGGCATATCTTTAATTTTGTAGTCCGAGTAACTGAGACATGGAGAAAAAATTGTTAATTGGAATGCCTGATTTAAAAGGCTTTTGTTTTGAAGAGTCCTTAGTATTTCATATCTTCAGGAATGGATCAAAGAAAGGGTCATCACATTTTTCTGACACATGAAGACAGGGAAGAAGGGCTGGATTTTTTTCCCCCTCTAATGACATTCTTGTAAATTGAAGACATGGCTGGTTTGAAATTCAGCAGGTGAAAGATGACATTTAATTTAAACAAGGTCACATAGTGGAGAGTGTTAAGTAATCTTAAAAGTAATCTGTCTCACCTGCAATTAAGTGTTTGTTTGATCAGGAAGATGTCTGCTCTTTCTCTGCTGTTTTTCCATTCTGCATGCTCACTTGTGGCTGTGGAAGGAGATGGTTGCTACCTCCTCGCTACCAACCCAGGCCACAATTACAGTCCTTGCAGCGATGTCTCAGAGGTGCCATCAGGATGCTTCCCACCTTCCCCTCTTCTGAATATTGTTCGCTGGAGCTCCTGGGACTTTTTGGGTGCATAGCACCAAGCAAGGCTGGCTAGCCCATGGTGTGGGGGTGGGTGCCCAGGGCACCTCTTCAGCAGCCTGGGAGTCCCAGTGTGTGATACAGGATGGCACCATGACCTGGCGTTCCTCTGAACTGCATCGGGAGAGGAGTCGTATTACTGTCTTGTTCCATGTCATCTCATACTAACTTTTCAGTTCCATCAACCAACCTTAGCATTTTTGCACTGTCTCCTGTGACCTAAAATAAAATGGTAATAATTACATTTGACTGTTTTTTTTTGTTACAAAGTGTTTTGTGGTGTTATGTGGTGTGTGGTTTTTTTTTTTGTTTTGTTTTTTTTTTTTTTGTTTTGTTTTTTTTTTTCCAAAAAGGGCATAAGGACTCGGGGAGGGGGGGGGCGCAGAGTGTCTCAGTCCAGCCTTGTGAGGTAAGGTACTGAACCTTTGGTAAGAGTGGTGCTTCTGAAGTCACAGATAACCTTGCTGTGAAGCATTTGGGAGGCACCGTTTGGTGCTTTTCTTTGTGGTGTTGCTCACTGTCACTAACTGCACGGTGTATCTTCCCTTAGCAGGCAGGATTAAAACTCTTCACTGAGTCAAGTCGCTCATTTGCATGAATACATCTCCTCTTGGTGATCACAAGAGACACATAGATGGCAAATATAAGTACCAAAATGAAACACTAATATGCTACTGTGGCCACTGATCTTAAGAGTAATTTACAATTATTTTTTGCTTTAGTCCCCACTCCACCTGCCTAGTCCTCAGGGTTACAGTTCCCTCATGGCCCCAGTTCAAGAAAGCAGTTAAATATTAGTCTTAAGGATATTGTTATTCAAGACAAGCCTTTTAATATTTTCCTAGTGTTAAACCCCATGAGAACTGGACTTAATCCCCTGTTTGAACTTTAGCATGTCCTTTTCTATTCTGAATATGGATGTATTTTAAATTGAAGCCCGACTGGGTAACTGTGCAGGCGGGGAAAAAAACACCTCTTTAGACCTCATCTGTTATTTTGTTGTATAAAGAGGGGAAAAAGTAACCTTTAACAAGAAGGCTATTTTTCCTATTTCCTAATTTTACCTTTTTACTACTTATCTTGTTGATAAGAGTACCCAGAGATCTTTGCAGTACAGGTGGAGGTTACAGTGCTGAAACAAAACGCACCCAGATTGAGTGCATTTTGTCCTTCTCCCAAGAAATCCCTTCTGAAATGCCCTGGCCAGGGCACGGGGGAGGGAGGCAGCGGGGCCGGGTGGGTGGGTGTGTGGGGCAGCCAGGCGGTGGGAGCTGCTGCCCCCCGCCTGCCATGCACCCCCACCGGTCCTTGCTCCCCCTGCCAGGCTCCCCAGGGCTGCCCTCCCTTCTGGGAGGGGACACTGCTGTAGGCCAAGATCACCATGTCTCCCGCTTCCTTTACATCCACTCTGCCCTGTTAGTATTCAAGTCACTAGCTGTTCTGACTGGTTTTCTGATTTAAACAGGAGCCCTCTGATTTAAGTGGAGACCATTGGTTTCCAGTGCAACTCAAGCTAGATTTTTTTTTTTAATTATTATTTTTTAAAACGTCCTCTATTGATAAATGGGAAGGATGTTCTGTTGCGGGCTCCCAAATAACTGTGTGTTAATTAGGTGGCTTACAGTTGGTCCTGTTGCAAATGCTCTTTGGTCCTTCTAGCTGTTCTGTTTTTTTCAAATGGAGAGAAGCATTTGCAATACTTTTTCTCTTCCAAAGTTACTGTTTATACGTTAGAGCTGCAGACTGTTCTGGTGGTTTTTTTTTTGTTTTGTTTTGTTTTTTTTAAATAAGAAATAACATACTCCGGAAATTCTTAATGTGTTGTGCACCCAATCAAGTGAACTAAAAGCATGTAGCTATACCATTTGTTACTATTCGTTGCCGTTAGGGTTTGAAGATGTTGCATACAGGTATGCGATTGCTATGCAGTTGCTCACGTTTTGATTAATGTACATATCTGGCTGGAATGATTTTGCTGCCTTGCTTTTGCACTGCTTCCCTTTTATTTTAGAGTCAAATACCTGAATCACAGAAGATACACACCATGGTGCGGAAGTCTGGAGTTCCTGAGACTCCTGTGCCATGTGTTGTATTTCCAGTGTGGGAGAGTGATGAGGATAGACTGTGTTTTGCTCTGCTGCTGTCATCCACCCAGGCATGCTGTGTGGGCAGAAGGAAACTGTCCTCGCAGATTTTGAGCACCCTTATGTTTCATTTTTATTCCTCATTGTTTTTGTTTCTCAGCAGAAGGGGCAAGAAAGAGAAAGGAAGAGGTGAGAGGGTGTTGGAAAAGCAGAGGAACGGGGGCAAACTGACCAAGTGTTTGTTTCGTTAATGTGCTGAGAAGCCTCATCAGGGTGGCACGTGCAGCTTTTGGTGAGGGTGGAGAGCTCAGTGTCTTACCATCTGAAATACGGAGGTGTTCAGCTGGGTGCTAGAAGCGGAAAACTGCTTGCAATATGGAGTCCATGTGGTAGAGGAGCTTCGGAGAGAGATCTGAGTATTATGGTAAAAAGGCAAATATCCTGGAAAAATAACTTTAGCTGCTGCTGTCCAAAGAACAGAAGAGACTCTAGCAAGTAAGGGGTATGCAGAAAAATACGTGGCAAGAAGGATAGTCTGGAGAGATAGAACATACAGCTACAGGAGTGAGGGCTCTTGGAGATTTGCTGTGTAGGGGGGGAAGGAAGGCACTACAAAACAACTAAGTTGGATTCACTGATTCACAAATTTTTACCTCATGTCCCTTTGAGTTCTACAAGTCTTGCAGGATGGAAATCTGAAGGCAAATTGACTTCTTATAAGGAAGAGCATGAATGCACGCACATTACACTCTCCAAACCATTTCCTTTTCAGAGGGAAAAACAGAAGATGCATTTGGTTTATAATCTTCAGAGAAGACAGTTGTCAGTGAAGACCTTGATAATGCTCTCACTAGCGTAACAGGAAAACTATGTATTCATCATCCAGGGAATCAATGCCTAGAATCTACAATAAATGAGCCTTTTGCTCACTTAAGAGACTACTAAGGCTGTGACAAACTGGCAATTAATGTCATTAATGATTAATGTTTGATTGTGTTAGAAGCTGTATTTAATGATTAATAGCACCATCAATGTTTATTTATAAAAGAAGTTAATGGCTGTAGAACAATTTACTGGCTGAGGAGAAAATTGGTTGCTTCCTGTTAAATACCAAGTTAATGCTGCTTTAGTCAGAGATGTATTTGTAAGTAGGCAGCATTGTTTACCTGTAAAATCAACGTAACTTTGAGAAATTGCCATAAACACATTTCACAAAATTAAAGCTAGAGAAATAGAGCTGAAAAAGAACTTGAGATTTTTGTATTGTCTCTCTCAATATCTGTAAGTGAACTTAGTTTTGTAATAATGTAATAATCCTTATCACGGCTCAATGAAAATGAGCATTAAAAAGCCCAGTAAGAGGGAAAACTGCTTTTAAGTCAAACACTCCCAAGTGTTCTGCTGATCTGTAGTGAAAGACAAACACTCTGATCTGTGCTTTCTCAGCCCATGCAATTGCGCATTAGTTTCTTTCATGTAACTTAAGCTGTAAATTTACTACTCTTAGATTCTTTAATTCATTCACATAAAGATATTCACCTAAGGATTATTTCGTTGTGCAACACAAAATAATGAAATCATACAAGTTTCAAGCTGATTTTCCAAAGCTGTCATTTCAATAATCAAAATTGGATTGCTGTCCAAGGAACTCTGAGTTTTGTTTAAATGAAAATACTTAAGAAGCTCAACTCTGTGCAAAAGAAGGAGGTGCCATGGTGAAGACAATATTGTGTTTGCATATCTGTTTAGCTTTTCAATACACACTCTTATCCCAGGCGAAAGTAGTGTCTCCAGACATGGCTGCCTGGTTTAGCTTGGAAAGACAGGGTTTATACTACAGGCTTTCTGAAAACTAGGCAGACAGATCACCTTGTTATCTAGGTTTAAGAGTTTAAGCAAGATTTAATAATCTCTAAAACTTGAGTGTTGTGATGGGTTTGAGACTGTATAAGAAGCTGCTGTCAGTACCGAGACTGCCCTTGGTTGTACTTATGCTTCTGAGCTTTGTAAAGCAGGCAGCCAGGTCTCTGCATCATTCCCCCATGCTGGGAGCTGGATGTTGCATTGTAGCAGCACCAGTGGAACGGGACAGTTGACTTCTTTTTCTCTAAATTTCTTGGATGTAGGCTTGACATCTGGCATATTTCTTCAGGAGCAGTTTCCCAGGGAAGGCTTTAGGCTCAGCATGGGCTAGTACATGGGAAGCACAACACATAGGCTTTATTTTGGGCTCCTCCAGTAAGTTCTGGTGACCTTGGGTAGCTTGCTTAGTGTTTTCATGCTTTTGTTTCCTCTCCCGCTCTTTACCCTTGTTGTTTGTTTAGTTGGGATGGTATCTTTTACTGAGCTCATCTTAGACTGGTCATCAAAGTATTATCTTAATGCAAATGAAAGAGTTGTGGGGGTTTTTTTTCCCCCTCTTTAGTTGTAGAATATTGGCCATGAAAGGCACTAACATTCTTTTGTTTTCCTTGTTACTTTTTTAACTACTCGTCTTCCTCTTTTGGGGCTTTTCTCTTTGTTTTGGATCAAAAAGCATCTACTTCATGCAAATGCCTGCTACTTCCAGTTGTTGATCAAACCGGGGGATGGGGGAAGAAAAAAGAAAAAGTGAGGTTGGGCTGGTCTGATTAATATTCAAAGATGTTTTCTTACTGAAACGAAGGGAAACTGAATTTTTCATTTTGGGTCAAATGCAGTGCTTCTGATGTGTCAAAATAGTTTATTCTGATGTATCTGAAGCTAATGGTGTTGACATTTGCAAAAATGTGTTGGCTTCCCTTTCCAAGAGAAAGTGAAATTCTCCAAGCAAGACCCGGAGCTACGTTCCCCTTTAGCGGCTGAGTTTGCGTGCACTGAGGGCACCGCCCAGGGTTTTCACTCCTGTCCGAGGGGCTGCGAAGCCAGCTCCCAGCACTCAAATAGCAGGCCATGGGGCAGCCACCATCCTTTGTCTGGTTCAGAGCAGGAATTTAAATCAGGATTTCCAAGATTTCTCATGTGGGGGATGAGAGCAGTGCGAACAGTACAATGTGGATCCTCCATAGCCAGGGATGGCCCATGGGTGTTGGGTAAAAGGGAACAGCGCAAATCTAACATTAATTTAGGGGTGGACAGGTGCTTGCTACAAGAGCTTGAAAATCTTATGTTGTGGAAATGTGAGTGGAGTTTATTCTGGAACTGCTGGAATAAACTGTTAACAACAGATTTATTTTTTTTGGTAATGTTTTGCTTAACCTGAACCAAATAAGTCCAACAGTTTGAAAACATTTTTTCTTTTGTTGCAGCCAAAGTGTTTGGCAAGATTCACCTGTATATACCTGTTGTTTTTGTAACCCTGAAGTACCAGTCCTGACAAAATGAATTGTCTAAAACAAAAGCTGAAAAATACTAAGTCTGGTTTTTATCTTATAAACAAAAGCCAACTGTCTTTTTTACCGACTATGCATTTTATAAATTAATGCAGTGGTTACATGAATTAAAAATAAGACTGTTAGTATACTGCTTTGTGATAATATAAAAAACTTTCCATCTCCACTGCATTTCCTTGATTGTAGTACACAGAGCACAGTAGTCATTGAACAGTAACAGTAGTGAACTGATTATCATTCACAAAGTAGTTCAGACTGAAGAGTTAGAAATATGGAGTGGGAATGACATTTATAGTGTTGGCTGTGAAATACTCATGGAAATCCACTTCTTTCATAAAGTATTAATTTGACATTGGTTTAGCATTTAATAAGTGGAATTGCTCAAGATGATAAAGATGCTTTATTACATCTGGATAGCCTTAGGAAATATTTCTATCTGCCATTTGAAAAAGGTATGAAAAAGATATGAAAAGGTTTTAAGTTATGAAAAGTAAAAGAGGATTGAACGTGAAGTTAATTGGGGTTTAGAGTATATAAAGTAGAGCCAGATTCTTCTCTACATTTAAATAAATGGAGTCAAAGCCCATTCTGAATGAAAAGGGAATGTAACTTGATTTCTTTCTAAATTTGTCAAATGTCTTCAAGGCATCGTTGCCCTGAGTTTGAAAATGCCCATGTGCAAAGTACATGCTTTGTTTTACTGTGGCACACATAAAAATGTCTTGACTGAGGGACAAAAATGGCTCAGAGTTAACGTTTTGATTCCTTGGCTGCATTAAAGGCACGTTATTTTCTAGCCTGTTGCTTTTGGACTATGTTGGATGCTGCAGTACGCAGTCAAAACTGCTGGTTATTTGTGTTGCTGTTAAAAGTTCTCATTATAAGGTAGGCTACATAGTAAGTGATACTATTTTGTTGTATGCTTAAGAATGAATCAAATGGTCGCTACCACTAATGGGCTGCTGAAAGAGGACCTAAGAGTATTTAAGAAATGTTAAGCTGAGTTCCTTGAGTGTCTTCAGTCATTCTTGTGTGCAAAATAATCCGGGTACATGAGTTGTGCAAGCATAAATGTCTTAGGCCATGAGAAAAGATAAAAACGAGAAAGAACATTAAGGGCAGATTAATAGTATTTAACCTTCTTGCTCTAATTTCAATACCCACAGTGTTCCAGAAATGTTGATCTTTATAAGCTCCAGGGAGATAGCTTGAAGTAATGCTTTCCCCATTTGGGAGGAAAAGGGACATTTTGACTACCATTCTGTCCTACCTGATGGGTCCCTTGTTCTCAGCAGCAAAACAAAGTAGCTTCAGTGTGAACTCCCTTTGGTGGCTTCTCTGTGTACGTGCTTCCCACCCTGTTCCAGCAGAATCAGAGGTGCCTTTGCAGAGGTTTTGTTTGCACTGTTGAGAAGTGCAAGCCTGGTCTGGGGTGAAATCTTGGTCTGTCCTTTGAGTCTGTCTATAAACTTTAATGAAGTCACTTTATCTTTGTCTCCTTGTGAAGTGGACCTACAGATTTCCTGAACTGAGTTTCCCGAAAAAGGAGTATTTCCAGAGAGAGGAATGCTTCCAGAATTGTTCTTCATTCCTTGTTTCCTTTTGCTGGTTTTTCTTGCCATGTTATTTTATGATATTCTCCAGGTCATAGGTTTGTTGTCATAGTGATGATACTAATCTTTGTAAAATAATAAAATGATTTAATTTTTTGACAGCAGGAAGAGAAAGTAGATGAAGTCATTGATACGCAATATCATAAGCATTCTTCTTGGCAGGAAACTTGTACAGATGAGAGGTCTCCTAACAAAAACCAGACTATTATCTTCATGCAGAGATTTTAATCAAGTTTTAGATTAATGAAGGTTAAGACTGTTTAAAGCTGTTGTTTACTTGTATATTCGAAAGCCGTGCCTCCTTTTTTAAGGCACATGGTACTACATTTCCTTAAAAAAAAAAAAACAAAACACAACAAAACCCCACCCACAACCAAACAAAAAACCTCCTAAAAATCAGAAGTACAAAAAAAATGTTCCTGCAGTGTTCCTTCGTAACTATTTTAGTTTGACATTTTAATTAGAGCCCAAAGGCCTCAACATCACTTTAAACTTGGTACCTATATATAGTAGAGAATTATCTTTACTCCCAGGAGTTTGCAGTCAAAGAGAACAGTGAAAGCAGGTGTTTGAAGGAAGCTTTTGGACTGGGATCACTTCAGCTGAACTTGCACACTCCAAGCTGCCAGTACTGGCTTGTATCGTAACTTTCTACTAGTGCAAGGTACAGTGAGTCCTGATGTTATAGATACAGTGGTTTAAACTTGTTTTTATGAGTACGTGTTCACTGTACAAGGCAGGCAAAGCTAGCTCAACCAGGAAGTAAGTTTGTCTGAAAAGTCACTGCTTTCCTGTTGTGCTTTTGTTGTATAGATTTTAGAATTTTTTTTTCCTGGACTTTAACCTCTTGGGTTCAGTTTCTTCTTGCTGGGCTCATACTTCAGGCCAAAGACATTTAAGAAAAGATTTTCTTGAAAGTCTCAACTAAAATAGCTCAATCTTGTGAGAATGCACAAGAGAGGTAACAGCTGCTGATTGCTCCGTGAGAGAGATCCTTCGAACTATCCCAGGACACTTCTAGTACGATGGGAATGCCTGGAGGAGTATTCTACAATGAGAGTCCTTTTTAGCTTGTGATTTTATAACCCCTTTTGGTTTCTGATGTATAACAGCTGGGAAAAGTTGATTTTTCTTTAAAACCCTGGGGAAGTTCCTCTAACAAGGTAAGAAATGCAATGGTAGGAACCTCACTATGAAATTGTAATTAAAGGCAAACCATTTATATCACCATTGAAGGCAGCTACTAAGTTATTCCTGAACACCCTCCTTACTTGTTTACCTTGAAATAAGACTCACATAACTTGTCTCCACAAACATCACCTTGAAGGGAAGCATACCTTTGCTGTCAGTGAACAGCAGCAGTCAGTTCCTCTTCCACCGCAGAGCCCAGGGCACGCTGTACCGCAACACCCGAGTCACGGCAGTGACTTCTCCCTGAACACATTTAACCAGTGAGTTCCAGTTGCTGTGTTGCCCCTTCGCCTGTGAGGGTGGTATTTATTGTTACTAACGTGGTAGAAGGGATTAGATGGTTTCCATTTTATTATGAAGTCTAATAATATTTTTTTTCATTTAGGTGAAAAAAAAAGTTTTAGAATTAGCTGAGTTGTGTTTTGAGGGGAAAAAATGAGCCTCTCGCATGTTCCTTGCAGCTGTGAAACATAGCTGGCTGGTACCCTGTGCATATCCTGGCTGTTAGTGCTAATGATGTCTGAAAACATTGAAGAGCAACAGTTACTGCAGGATCAGAAATCCCAGCAATGCATAGTTTGGTCCTTGACTGATTGTTATAAAAAGCGTCTTTGTAGGAACGTGAGCAGGCTATACTCCAGAATGCTATACTCCAGTTTGTTGTATTTCATTATCACATGCTTTGAATGAATGCTGAACTTGATACATTTTTGGTTAGCATATGGTTTGTTTGTTTTTTTTTTCCTGGTTTTGCTTCTCCTTCTAACTCCACTGAAATCTGGATTCAGATATACTTGAATTTAGCTATTTAGATAATTTATTTCTCTCAGAACATCATCTTAGCATGAAAATGAAAGTAGAAGCTATTTAGAAGTAAATGTGGATAAACTATAGTGCTGTTTGATCATATGCCCTTGGAAATATAAGAATTGTCAACTACTCATTCTTTTCATAACATTGCTATTCAAATGTTAATGTGCTACCATGAATTTGAAAGTGAGAGAAAATATTCATATCTCTCAGATTTTCTGAAAGTGCTAAATGTAACTGATAGTTTTCTTTTGTGTTGTTGGGTCATGGACAGGAGGTGGCAACAGGTAGATAATTCTTTTCTTGGGCAAGGTATAAAAATAACCACAACTGCTTGTTCTTCTGGTATAAATGCACTGTTAAATGACATCGATATTTATTGTCCTTTTCATGATCCACTTAAGATACACGACTGAATTATTTACATGAGGAAAACCCTGGGGACAGTGTGGCTCAGAAGCGGGCCTTTTATCTTTAGGTTGAAAGTTCAAATTCAACCCAGCTTGGAAGGCTGTTTTAGCATATGGTAAACTGGATAGTTAATGCTCTCATGCGGCTGAAGCTTAGGCTGCCAGCAGGTTCCCAGGCATCCAAGAGAGAGCTGAGGATGGCTGGGGCACTGAACACTTTGTTTCTATTTTTGCTTGGGGTATATTGCCTTGGAAACAAGACTGGGGCAGTATTTTGAACAGTTCCCGCTGCTCTAGCAGTGTGTCTTGGATATCAGTCCAGGCAGAGCCCAGCAGCTGGAGGAGAAAGAGAGGCTCTAACTGTGATCACATTCACCCAATACTTTCTTTGATAAAGTAGCAAACTGGTATTTCAGTTATTACTGAAGGTGGGTTTTACCTTCCTAATTGTACTGCTCTGCTTTCCAGCCTGCAGATTAATCTTAAGTTTTAAACGTAAAACTTTACTCAAGTAAAGCCTAAATATGAAACCTCCTTTTAAGGGCCTCCCTGTTCAGGTAAATTGGCTGAGTAGTATGCCCATACATGATGCTTTTAGGTTTTTTCCCAGATAAGGCTGCTTTTTTGTGTGTGTGTGTAAGTGTGGCAGTCACACTCATACTTTTTTTTTTTAACCAGTTTTATATAAATCTTTGTAGAGGCAAAGAGTATATTGAGAGGTTCAGAAAATGACTGTTTAACTATTAACCAGAAGATTAATACTAAAATAACAGGGAGGCCAGTTGAAATAAACACATTTTTCTTCCAGTTATGACTTAAAGATAAAACTTTCAGCAGTATCAAGCAGTAGAGAAGACTATAGCATTCAAACCTTAACCACTCATCAAAAAAAGGCCTTGTTACTACTCAGACTGATTCGCCATCTGCTAGATTTTAAGCTCTAGGTGTTTATGTAAGGAAGCCATCAAAAATTTGGCAATACACTTGTGATTACAGGGTTAGGTCTCTTTTTTTCCCTTTTTGTTGCAAATTAGCTCCTTCAAAATAAAACCTAATTAAAGTAATGCTGGAGTGCTGGTCCAATTATATCTTGTGCCACTTCTCTATCAGTTTGAAACACAGTACTAGATTAATTCAATTCTTTGGATTTTATAGTCAATACAACGGATACTGGTTTCTGTTCATGCACTCTTTATGCATGTTATGCTATGTGTGTTAATGTGTTCCCATCATTGTACATCTTGTTAAAATCAGGTACACTAGGATTTGCTGTCTTAGAAGGACAACAGCCTTAATTTAAAGATGCAAAAATCAATAATTTAATTTAAAAAAAAGACAAATGCATTATAATTGTATTTAAACTTAAAAATTGTGAAGTGCCAAATTATGATAGAAGATGTTTTCTTTTATATGAAGTACGCAAGAAGGTGGGCTAAAACATTCACTCCACTCTTAAAACAAACAAAACCCAACCAAACAACCCCCCCAAACAAACAAAAAAACCCAAACCTTTTGAAGACATTCTGGAGACTACTGCTGTTTGTGGGTGGAGAGCAGAGAAGAGGAAAGCAGTTGGGAACACATCTAAGATGACCCATATCTTGAACGTGGAATGAAAGTGTTAGTCTTGACATCTTGTGCATTTTGAAAATTAGTGGAAAAAAGATTAGTGGAAAAAAAGAAGTGGCTTGAGCCATGCACGCTGTTTGTAGGCTTGTCTGATTTAAAATCACATGTACCTGTTAAAATAACTGTAAACCAAGAAGGCAGGGATTTACACAGATCAAAAAGCCTGCTAAGTAGAAAAGCGCTATGGCTTTCCCTATTGTAGAGCTGAAAAATGGTAGTGCTGAGATAAAAAGAGTTTAGCTACTGCTGATTTTGCAATGGAAGGTTTATTGACTTTTCACAGACATCAAATAAGTTCACTTGCTTTTTAATTTATTGGCACACTGATGAGCTGAAGGGGCCTCTATCTCTGAGTGCAGAGCCCACGCAAGCTGTCCAAGTGCCTAGCAGTACCAGGCTCAGACAGCAGCGCACCCCCACCCCGCCTGATTCAAAGTCTCATTATTCAAAATATAGCAGTGGGCTGGGCCTGCAGCAACATGTGCTGGGGGAAGTTCAGGCTAGAAATGAGGAGGCCTTTCTTCACAGAAAGGGTCGTTAGGCATTGGAATGGGCTGCCCAGGGAGGTGGTGGAATCACCATCCCTGGAGGTCTTAGTGCCACTTAGTGCCATGGTCTAGTTGACATGATGGTGTTAGGGCAAAGGTTGGACTCCATGATCCCAGAGGTGTCTTCCAACCAAATTGATTCTCTGATTCTGTGGACTGCTCTGGGAAGGGCAATTAGCTCTGAGACAGGGCACAGGTTGTCACTGAAACTCCAAACTTGGCAAAGGGATTGGCATTTGTCCTTGCCGTGTGTATGAACTTTGAGAGCAAGCTCGGGATGGCAGATTTGCTGAGCTGCATGCATATTCTGGAGAAAACCAAGGGACCGCTTTGATCTTGGTGGAGATTAGAGCGCTGACAGTAGAACCAAACTCTGCTGTGCAGAAAGAAAAAATTTTGAAGATCAATAAGCCCTTGGATACTTTTGCTGTTTAAATATTTTTGCATTTCTCAATACCAGTATATTACTAATACTTGTTTCATTTAGGAAGATAACTCATCAGCGTCCCTTAGATAAGTCTATCTTAGCAAAAAGTCTTACTAAGAAGATATTGTTTCTCAGAAATCCTTTACCCATTTGAAAGGAATTAAGCAGAGACGAAGGTAGTCAAGTCTGCTTTGCATGATGACAGCCTTGCTTTTGCAGCCACAGCTGTCTGGTCCTACGAGCTACCTCATTTGGTGAAGGTACACGCCATACTTTAGACATGGTTTATACTAATTTCTTTAGACAGAAGAGAAATGTTGCAAGTAATCCTACTGCTGCACTTCATCTGCAAACTTGTCTTGTGTGGGACAGGCCCTGGTGGTTCTGGGAGAAGATAAAACTGAGAAATTTCTCAGCAATGTGTGTGCAGTTACTTGTGTATACAGAGACCTGCATCAAATGTTTTTTCCATGTTTGGTGATGGAGTTTCTGCCAGACCATTTGGCACACATTTAATCAGCGATTAGAAGAGAAAGGAAATGTTCTTGAAAGTACTTAAGCAGTTAGAAAACACTTTGAAGTTACACTACGTTTGCTTTCTTCTTTGATCTCTAGATTACCAGTCATTTTTTATTCCCGTGCATGCAATTAATTGCTTTTATATTTAATGTTTTAAGGGGGAACACTGTTTTACCTTTAATCAGCAATGAAAGTGTTGTGATCCCATCAGTTCACTCTGGAGCAATAGAACTTACTTTGGTAATACGATAATTAGCTTTAGGTTTTTCCTAGAGAATTGTGGCCCTGTGACTGTCACTTGCAACAGTGAATCCTCAGTTTACATCCTGTTCCTTCTCCAAGGTTTTAACAATAAGATTGTACATTACAGTACCTCATTGTAGAATATTGCAATTTGTATTTATTTTGTCTATGGCAGGGACTCTCCCACAGTAAGAGAGAACTATGGGAATATCCAGATTCCCCACGTACAGTTAAAAAGAAGTGTAGGGGGGGAAGTTGTGACTCATGCCCTCTGCTACAGTGATTTGTTTCCTGGATCTGCCGTAAGCCACACTTGCAGTGTAATTCTGAAATATTTGCGATGTAAAGGGATTTACACAAACAGTTTAACACAAAAACCCAATTTTATAAACAGTGCTAGAAACCAGATCACCAAAGTGAAATCTAATTATTGTTTCAATCTGAACACTATTTGTGTTCTGTAGAAATCAGCCCATCTGGAGAAGGAAACAGAGCTGCCATCCAACCCAGTACAATTCTCGAGAGGCTAATGTTTTGTGAGACTCCCCCACTGTCGCCCAGACTACTGAGTCGAAGAAATACTGACAGATACAAATACACAGTGCCCTTCACTCTGCTTGGAACCACTTTGGACTGGATGTGGACTTGGGCAAATATTGTTGTAGGGATTACACATAGGTCACACTTTCAGATTTGCCAGTTTGAGGGCTACAACATCATTTTTATAACTAAAAACTGAGTGTGGTTTGGTTTTATTTTTTATTTTTTTATTTCTTTTAATTCATCACACCACTTAATGAGCTGTGCTTAGATCTGGTCCTCCTACTCTCGGCATATCGTTCTTTGAAGTTATTTCTCTCCTATTTGGAATAAAAATGAAATGGTCTAAAAATATTTTTGGTAACATTTTTCATACAAGCAATGCAGTTCATTTTGTTTGTGGTGCATAAAAGCCAGTAAATAGTTCTGGCTTTTCTTTGCGACAGCAGAATGCAGCAGTCAGGGCTGTTTGCCCTGAATTATAACACAGACTGCGGGGCTTGATAAGAAGGCACTGTGTGGGAGCAAGATAAAATTATATCCTTGGGATTATACTAAAAATACGTTTGTGAAAACAGTATTTTCATGGCACAGTTTGATTTAACCTGTCCTTGAAGACATCACACCTCTTTTTGCCTGGTTCTGTTTTATCTTGCTTCACAGATGGCATATGGGGAAAATAAAGCACAGCGATGATGGTCAGTGTCCTGTGTATCTGAAGCTTTGCAAGCAGCAGTTGCAGACTGTGTTTATCATCTCAGGCGCTGCATGGTTTTTCTACTTATCCCTGCTTGTCAGATCAGGATTCCCACTGGGTATAAAGGCTTGTTTGGGCTTCTCTCTTAGGAGCAATAGAGGAAATGATGTCTGTTTTTCAGAGCACCTTGCTGGAGCATTACCTCTATACCTGTATTCTAGAAATGACAGCTGGCTCAAAGTTAAGATAATGTTATGAAAACAAATAGGCACAGGAGCACTCAAAAATAAACATAGCTTTTGGTTTGCATTAAAAAAAAGTTAATTAGAATATTTGCTGCTTGGAGCTTAATGTATAAAAATCAATATGAAGTAAGAAAGATTTTACTCCTTTTTGTCATGAATCAAGGTGCAAAGATTGTTTACTCTCTTGGAAGCACCATGATGCTCAGGCTGTGGAGTCCTATGTATCTTAAGTCTTTTCCAGGGTCTTGGGTTGTGTGTGAATTTGCTTATAAACATTGAGCCATAGCCTAATATCCATCTAGTCTGGGAGCGGGAGGAGAGCTCTACATGTCTCACCCTGGCTTTACATCTCTGCAACATCTTGTATATACATTGTTTTTCTTGGTTAGAAATGAATCATCTCATTTTTAAAAAAGTGCGTGCCCAAATTCAGCTCAGTGCCTGGATCTGAATTAATGTTAGTAGAGGGAAGGATTTAGTCCCCTAAATGAGGTTTGTTGTTGCAGTCAGAACCTGGACTACCTGAAAGCAGGAAAAAAGCACCAAAAGTTTGTGTTTCCATGGGTGTTCTGGAGTGAGTTTGTGGTAAAGATGCTGCTGCTTCTGGCTGTGCTGTTGTTGCATCTTTGTCTCTTCAGGGCTTCTTGTAACCAATATCATGAGCAGAAGAATTAGCGACACTTAATGCTTTACTGCGAAACTCATCTTTTCTTAGGATAAAATTGGGTAGATAGGGTTATGTGATGCTGCACAGACTTCAGAGAGTCATGTCAGATGGACCTTGTGCATTTTAACCAGTAACAGGGAACACATCATGGCCTATGCTTGGATTATGTGATCTTCTAAATGGAGCTAATAAAAAGTATTTTATGGATGGCAAAACTACCTTAAGATCATTCAAAAAATTGTATTATAGTCTGTGACATGAAATAAGTGTTAATACTAAGCCACATCTTGTACTTAGATATCTTCAATAGAAATGGCCCTGCAGTCTAGCAAGTCTTCAGAGGAGGTGCTATGTGGTGGTTGTGATAGACGTCAAACCAGCTCATTGCTAAGAAATACTGCTGTTGGTAAGATAGATTGACAAGGAGTCCTATGTATATCTCCTACTTCTGTGGGACTTGTCAGTCACCCACCCTGTGCATGATAAAGACTAGGTCCAAATGAGTATATAGCCTGAGTATATCTCAATCTGCAGGAAGGGTACAGTGTTTGGTCTGATGTGCATTCAAGAAAGGCTTGTGATGGCTTCATCTGGCTTTAGCTCAAAGCAATGAAGTCAGAGGGAGTCAGAACCGTTGCCTTCCTTAAAAGGTTTCTTAAGTTAACAATATTATTATATTCTTTCACTTAATTTTTGTGTCAGCTAATAACATTGTTTGCCCTTTCTGTAAGGGAAGCTCTGTTGCTGTTTAAATACTTTGGCAATGCTAATAGGCAAGAGTAGGATTTGGTGGTGCATCCCTTTTCCAGTTTGGTTTTGAGTTACTCCCTGTTCCTATTCATGTTCCTTCCACCTCTGCCAGTAACCATGAAATGGTCAGTCTTCTAGGAAACAAAAAATACAGATTAGAGAGATCAGTAGCCAACAATTATCCAAAGCCTTTCTATGAGAACCATAATAAAATTGAAAGTCCTTTATGTAAATGCTCTGCATCCACTGAAGTTATTCCTTTAAATAAGGAAATGGGGTATTACTGGCAGTGTTTGTCATGCATGGTGAGATGCTGTGAGTCTGGAGGCATCCAAATGGGTCAAGTCTGTGATGCAGTACTCCCAGGGCTATATAGCTCATGAGAACTATATACAGCAGGTTTCTAAATGTTGTCCCAGAGAGAGCAGAGCACATATTCATTAAGTGGAGATGGAAACAGACTTTCAAACTGCTCTTTTTATCACTGGGATGTGTTATTTTATTTTGCCCTAAGCAATGGCTGTCTTGCCTGCTGTGGCAAGAAGGGCTAGAGCAGGGGCTGACCGAAATCGGGAGCAAATGGCCTGAAGCTGCTGTGGGGAGCGAGTGCTTGTTGGGCTTGACTGTTTAAAACCATTGTAAACTTATTTCAGAAAAGAAACAGTCAAAACAGCATCTATTTAGGATAAACTATATAAGAAGCAAACCTCCCTGGCTTCAGCACCTCCAGAGTAGCCTGGGCTGCAAGTTGTGATGGCAGGAGCCATGGGGGATGAAGGGGGCTGAGGGACTGGCAGTGATCCGAGCTGAGCAGGGCAGGGAGCTGGAGGGAGAGTTGGCAGGCCAGGAGCTACCTTCAGCTTTCCCAGAAGGACGGAACAAATCTGGGGTGAAGGACAGACCACAACCTTCTCCCTGCTTTTTCTCTTTGCTGCTCTGGGTGAATGAGTTGCTTAGACCAAAGACCTGATTTCAGCCAGGGTAGCATGTGGACTGCAGACACCCGGTCCATGGACTACTTCTAAGGGATATGTTGAAAGGAAAAGCAAGTCTCCTAGTCAGACTTAAATATGCTTCAGAGCACTTCACACTGCCACTACAAAAAGTATAGGAGTCTAGATGTTAAAAAAAAGTTTGGAAACTACTATTTATACACAGCTGTTTTGCCTGGTGCTTTCCTATCAGCATCCAAAAAGTTCTCTTTTCTGCTTCAGTGAGACATGCGTCTGTGGGTGACGAGTGCATATGCCATTTCTGCGTGCTCCCTGCCACTTGTCATCTGAATAAATCTGTTCCTCTTGCCCAGGGGCTGAGTGGGGTACGTGCCAAGACGCAATCAGGTTTTGCTCCACGGGAATAAAAGAACAATCTGACTCAGCGTTTTTGTTTCTAATGATGTGCTTGCGCTCTCCACCCCCTGAGACATTTGGTTTAGGCTCTAAGCAATGTGATAGCTTGTATTTAGACTTAATTTCTGTGCTACTTTAGCATTTAAGATGTTTTTTCAACACCTATGTCAAACATAAACTTGTTCCACAGGCTAAGAATGACTGGATTGTAGATGTAGTTGTAGCTGCTGGCACTGCCTTTGCTTCCGTGCAGAACACGAGAGGTCATTCAAATGCTACAGTAAATGTTGAGAAGAGGCCTGAACTTTAATTCCTGATAGATTTCCCCCTCCCACATTCTGTGCCTTTTGGGATCCCAGTTTTGCTGTAAGTCATAATTATTTACAAACTATCTTTATTCACACCAGGAAGCAGCAGGTGAACTGAAGTCAGAACGTGGCTGCGTTCAGAGCTCTGCCTGGATCCTCCTGAGACAGATCCAGGCACAGCTCCTCACGTCAGAGGTAGTGCCTGGCTCCTTACGCTGGCAGGTGGAAATCACCCAGGAGCTCTTCAGTGTGCAGTGTTCCTGAGAAACAGGTTGTTTGTCTGGGATCCTTCCTTAAGTTTGTGAAACATCCTTTCTTCATCATAAATCATCTTATTTGAATTCTGGGGTGAAGGTGAAGTTGAATTTCCCTTAGTACCTTCTCTGCACTGTAACAGAAGAGCCAAAGGCATCTATACACGACGAGCAGTTTTGTCTTTTGGGTTTTTTGATGTCTGTTGTTTGGTTGGGGCTTTTTTGGGGGGGTGGGGCATTAGCAGAGCCTTTTCAGAGAAGGAACAAAATTAATTTAGGTGATTAGTTTATAGTACAGCTTGCCAGCTTGCAGCTTTTACTTTCTAATTATTTGTCTGACTTCCTCATTGTCTTGCCAGTTTGGTTGTCTTGATTTTGCAGTTTCAAAATACAGTAAACGAGAATGATCCCATTCAGTGTTTACTTGGTTGTAACAACAGTTTGTCTTTCATTCTAAAATCCCTATTGTACCATAATATGCAACAGTGTGTCTGTGGAAGAATTAATCATGACAAAAAGGCAAAACCAAAATCCCTGGAGTACACAATAGGCCTAATCAATCCGTGGTGTGGCTTTTCTTTGCTAATTTTTTCTAGGTTTGTTTCCTCTTTCCTTTATTATTTTCTCCTTGTGGTTTGACAGAAGATACTGGAAAGGGAAGGATCCAATTTTGACAGAGGTCTGTTTAATAGCTTCTGAGTTGCTGCCAAGGCAGTTGTAAATATAGTGTGGCCAGCACTTGTGGTATAATTTACACAAACTCAGTACCAGCCTTCTCTTTGTTAGTACACTAGCCCTTGGTTTTTGGAGGTCTGCCTCCTTTTCTGGCACTGCTGCTTTCATTTCACCAGCTGTATTAAAACCCTTTTTTTGTTTAGAAATATCTTAAGGGCTTAAAATATTCTTGTATTCTAATTCTGCTATACATATTCCAAATAATGCATTTCTGACACAAGTTTGTCCAGATTTGTCTATGGAAGCAATGAAAAAAAATGCATTTCTTCTTAAGAGCTGTTGTAGTCTAATTTAAACACAGTATGTAGCAATTTGGCATTTCACTGAATTATATGAAATCACGTAGGTGAAGCTGTTTCTCTTGTGTGTATTTTCCACAGCCTTCTGGATTCTTTTTCTTAGAAAATCTGCCTCATTGTTCATTTGCAATTGCAAATAGCTCCACTGCAATAGCACCCAGAGGTGCTTTAATAAAACCAATAGCAACTTGTTAGAAGATGACCATAAATCAGTAGGTCCCCAGAGTAGATTTAGTGGTTTGGATATATTCCAACTGAAATTAAAATCACAGTATTGCCATTAAGTTTATTAAGAAAGTATGTTGTGGAGATGAGAAGCAAAAAAATGAATACATAAAAATGTAGCCAAGATATGGGAAACTACTATTATTAAAACATAAATGCTTTGCATCCTACATTAGTAAGTAATTATTCCCCAAAAAAGAAAAGCCAGAAGTTCCCACTAACACATCAGGGACCTTCCTAGCATTGATTTTTACAAGAAGATACTCAGCTACTGCAGTAAGGGGTGACTGTAGAAAAGAGGGAGAAAAGGTAGCGCAGGTTGTATTGTGTACCACATGGATTGCTAAGCATTTATGGATATAATACAAGAGGCATGGCTGCTGACAGCACTCTATTTCAACCGAAGTCTCAGGTGCGTAAGCTGCTGGACTGGGCTAGGCTAAAAAATTGCCTTACCAAACTATTACCGTTTTGAGGGGCATATCCTCGGCTGCTTGGTTCACTGGAGTTGTAATTATTCAGAGCACACAAGAGTCTGGTTGGGATTTCTGTCCGTGCTAAGAGAAGTGAGGAATAGCGATGGTGGCGGACACAAGATAACATTAAGCAGGAGGTGCTGAACACAGGCTGTGGAGACCTCTGTGTCCTGTGCCTTTGCAGGGAGCAGATGTGGGCTCTTCTTGAAGGTCTGAGCGAACACGGCTGTGTGCTGAGCAGCAATGACACCCAGGCATCGCATTTTCCCCGGTGCTGGCTTGCACTGGCAGGGCTACAGAGTGATGGGTGCTGCTGATGTGGGCTGAGATTCACAACATTGGTAAACGAGGAAGTCTCAAAAAGCACAGCAAAGTGACTGTGGGGGATTTAATGTTTTCTGGGTAATAGTGTTGTGAGGAATTCATCTGCTTGCACTTGGGCAGATCTCATTCTAGTATTACGAGTGTGTCATGGGGAGGACAGAGGAATCCAAATTGTTGGAATACTACCATCCCTGAGGTTATATCATACAGACATCTTTGAGGAGGTGTTATTGCTGCACAGGACTTCTGCAAAAGTCAGTCTGGAGTGGAGGTGACCTGCTGGTGGGGACAGCACGAGGAATGTTTTCAGTTGAGAACGACTGCCAGCCTCTGCATGTTGATGCTTGATCTTTGTTGGAAGGAAATTCAGATATCTAGAGTGGGAGGAAGCTGTTGTATACATTCTCCAGCTCCTCAGTCTGGCTGAGGTTTCCCACAAAGTCTCAAGCAATCATGGAGACCTGTCTTCCAGGCTGGTGCATCAGAAACAAGGCTACTTGCAGACCATAGCGTACTGACAGGAATTGCAAATGCATTTAAAGATGGGGAAAATAGCAAAATATGGCAGCTTGAGACATGGGGAACATGAATAAGAAACAATGAAATTCAACCTTGTATGTAAGCGAGTGTATTTGGTAGAAGTAAACCAAAGGAGACATTTAATTGGGGCAAGACAGTGGGCAAGCAATAATGGCAAAATAGACTTAGGTGAAAGTTAAACAAGAGTCTGCCTGTAGGTTATAGACCTGCTTTATAAAGCTGTGGTGCATGCATTTAAAATGTCATTTTATTTCTGTGTTTTTTCAGTGTCAGAATGACATAGACTAACTGGAAGGAGTTTAGATAAGACAGCAATAAAAAATTAAAACGCTGGAGGGGAGTCTGAAGAAAGAAGCAAGTACAGATTAAGTTTGGCAAAGTGTGGACTATGGAAAGCTATAAATCTGTGCCCCTATGAAAGTAATAGCAGGGAAGGGAATGCAGCTTTGCTGTTGGGTATGTGTGAGCAGATTCTTCTGGCCATTGGGTCTGATGAAGCTCTGTAGGCTGGGGTTCTGCAGGGCTCTGCCTAAACAGGTCAGACTGCAGGAGCAGAGCCTATGTGAAGCAAGAGTATGGACAATCATAAAGGCTAACAAGATGTAAAGCTTAGGGGATACCAGCTGCTAGAGAGTGAAATTAGAGTAATTCCACTGTTTAAAAACGGTTTAGCTTAGAATCAGGCTAGAGGAAGCATGATAAAATACCAAATATTGAGAAGAATCATGTGGAAGGGATGAGGTTTGGGGAAAAAAAAAAAGTAGAAACTGAGAAATGGAGAAACAGGAGATGGACTGTAGCCTTTCTTTTTACTCTTCTGCATGGAGACATTTGCAGATGTGGCTCATGTACTATAGGAAATGTTACTTGGGGGTGGTTTTTGTTTTTGGAGGTTTTGTTTGTTTGGGTTTTTTTTGTTTCTTTTGTTCTAGTTTTTTTACAAGCTGGAAAATGGACAGAGCTAGATTGAATGGACAGAGCTGCAATTTCATTACTGAAGTGAGCTGTGCTCCCACAGATTGAACGGGCTTTTCCTTAGGAAAGTAATTAAGGAAAGCAGCAGACTTGATAAAGTAGCACAGTGATTTAAATCTGCTTTTAAAAACTATTACATTGCAGTAAAACTTGATTGAAATTAGCAATGTAAGTAATCTTGATGTTAAAACTCTTTCTGCTGTGGAGACTGCGAGTCTTGAGGCAGTCCAAGAGGTTTTCTCTGTTTTGCATAGTTTGCCACTAGTAAGGTTTTTACTTGTTTCCTAACAAAACAAAGAAATTTTAGAATCCAACTCCAGAGCAAACAAGCTTTTCTGCCAGCTCAGAAGACGTGTGTTGGCTGCACCGATGCCTATCTAGGGTAGAGCCAAGGGCTCCCTGTGCTGTGCCTGGGGAATCCCGCAGGGTTCTGCCTGCGCCCACCCAGCCAGCAGCCAGCTGTCTCCAGCGACTGCCTGCGGACACCCCCCTTTCGTGGAGCTGGGTTACAACCACATCATACCTCCTTCCTGCGAGACATGGGGCTGGCATGGGCCCTAGCATTGTACCCCCATGGCAAAGGCACCCACAGCTTCAGTAGGAGAAAGAGGAAGCAAGATCTCCTCCATGACCTTCAGATAACCTGTGGTGTTTTATCGTATGCATGGTTGCTGCCACCCTGCTTTGATTTATTATCTGATTATAAAGAGAAAGGAAACCAGGGCAATAATCTTTGGTCTGGTAATACGGTACAGGGCTTGAGTAATGCTGCCTCATCTGTAGACTCCTGCAATCCCTGCTCTGCTCCCCAGAAGGGTATGTGAAACTCAGAACTCGCCTCTCGCCTGCAGTTGAGGACAAGTCAATGAGCTGCTTGTGTGATTGAAAAACGTCTTTTAGGAGAGCTGTGGTCCTAGGCTGGAATGGAGCTGGACAAAGCAGTGCTTGAAGTGTGTTTTCTTACCAAAGGCACTGAACCCAGGCTGAGCTACCTTACAAAGTAAGAGTGAGTCCAAGCCTGTCCATTTTTGCAGCAAACTGCAACACCTGTCTGTCTGCCACAGCCCCTGCACTGTTGGCATCAATAAAGAATAAAGGGAAACAGAAGAAAAACAAGAAGCATTCTGGAAAAAGAGAGAAGCGGTGTATGAATATGAACACCCACGTCAAACACTTAGCTGCACAGCCTGAGATTCTGTATGTACCTGCTGTCAGATATATGCAGAAATGAGACTTAATACTCCATATTTACCGGTTCAACTAAAAGTAATGCAATCCAGCACTACCTGGCCTTCCCTGGTTACTTGATTGGGTGGAAGAAGGAGCAGAGTTACTGACTTTGATCAATCATCTGTCCCTTTACTCAGGCTGTGAAGGAGATGCTGATTATTCTAGCCTTGTGTGAACCTGACCTATACAAACTGAAGTAGTATTACCACTGAAAATCTGTCCTCGGGTAACAGTGCTTTTGGGATTAATCGGGGGACAGTGTGAACGGGATCTTTAAAACTGATGGTGCCTCAGCCATCCTGGAAAAGGCTTCCCAGAAACTGTCATAACCTAAAATGGCCTCTCTTCAGATCATAAAAATGGGGCTGCCCTGAGAACGCTGCATTGTTTTAAATGCCATTATCCACTGGAGACAGTTGTGTGTGTTTTGGATCTGGAGGGTGTTTGGTGGGAAACCACCTCTAGGTAACCCATGGATGTCTTCTGTGTCTGTGAGTATAGTGAGTGACAGGGTAGGAGTAAGGGGAAGGGCACCTAGAGGACGTTGGGGCATAGCTACTGTAAATCTCAAGCATCTCAGCATATTTGTGGAAAGAATGGCAAAATCTTAAGAATGTGGTATTTGCTACCACCATCTACTGATTCACAAGAGAGCCAGCAGTTCTGAGTTAGGCTGGATCAGATCCTCATGGCTTAAAAGCCAACAGGACTCTTGGCCGTAACACCACGTGTGGATCCAGTAGTCCACAAAGTTCACTGGAGTATTACTTGTCCTTTATGCCTAGAGGAGGACTCAGCTGGCCTTTTCTGGAAGTTGCTTGTTTTTCTGACCTCCAGAGCTAATACTTGAGTTTTCTTTGCTTATTTTGAAATAACAATTGCAGTAATGATTATTTACATAGAGATTCAACAACAGGGAGCTTGCAGAACTGCATGTCATTTATGCTGATAAATGATACATCATTAATGGCTTGGGTCAAAAGAGTTTATGTTGCTAGTTACCTTTGGTTTGGGTTGGTTTTTTTTACCCCTCTGCTTTTTTATTTTTAAGACAAGTAGCATATGTGTGCTATACAGGAGGCACTCCTGCTGTTTGTTCATACATTTTCTTCACATTCCTCAAAAATGGAGCAGTTACATGACCTCAGGATGTTGTTTCACCCTGAAAGACTCTGCCGAGGGTTCCAAATGTGTGTTGCTATTTGGCAAGCTCTAACTTGTTTAGTGGGTGTAAAAAGTTCAAACTGATGAAACCACCAAGAATAAACTCAAGATCTTCAGCATTTTTGTTTACTGTAACTTCCCATGTTAGGATCAGCTTTGTTCAATTTGGTTTGCTGCATATTGCCAAGGAGAGATCTAGGGATGTTGGAGTGTGTGAAATGTGTATTTGGAGAGTGGATAGGTATTTGTAACAGATGTGTGTATTTCAAAGCATAAAAAGATTAGTGTGCTTTTCATTTAAATACTTTCTTCAATGGAAGCAAAATAGCAAAGGAAGATAATGCTGGCAGAGACCAGAAGCAAACAGGATTGTATCACATCAAAATTATACCAAATCTGGATTGGCTGCCTAAACAAGTATTTGCAATGAAAAAAAACAACTTGTGCCTGTTGGAACAGACTCTGTTCAGGCCTTTTTTGGATTTGCAAGGTGATTGAAGGGAAGGAGGAAGAAATGGTTTATATACTCTATTTTACAGGCGCTTTTACTGTTATTGGACAGTGCAGGAAAAAAGCTTCAATGCAGAAGCTGAGGAATTTTGCCCAAAGCGAGTCCCACAGAAAATAGTCCATCTGTGTGGAGGCATAGGCATAGATACTCGTGCCTTGATCCAATAAACTAAGTATGTGCATAGTTTAAAAACTGTCGTAGAGTGTTTTAAAATTATGTGTATGCTGAAGGAATCTGCTGGACTGGGGATTTCTGCAAACACAGAGTACTGAAGGAGGCCACATGGAGTGTAGCCCACCCACTGCTCTGCGTCTGTATAGGGGCAACCACAATCCAAATCCTTTCATATGAGGGTACAGACTCCCCAAAAGTCTGAAGAGAAGACTCTTTAATAAGAACAAGTTTGCCATGGCATTTGCAGGATCCAAGTACATTGCACACTGTCAGGGCTGTTCACTGTGGCTAAATGCCACTAAATGCTCTGGAGCTGTTGGAGGCAGCCAGAACAACTCCAAGGCTTGCTCAAGGATTAGCCCTTCCCATCCTTCAGCTAAGGTGGTTAGCATTAAAAATACAGCAAATCTCTTGCTTTCAGTGCCAGGTTGGAAAGGATAATTTATTAGCATTTATTATTATTCTTTAATAATGGGAATTTGTTAGTTCACATTTTGAATTTGAATAATTCAAATTATGCATGTTGCTGAGATGTTTCTTATGATGTAGGTTTGTTTTAATTAGTGGTATCAAGTCAGAGCTTAGTGGCCTGAAGGCAGGAGCAGTTACCTCATTTATTTGTTGTTTTGAAAATGTC
>NW_009633006.1:30440-42588 GCF_000690535.1 Cariama cristata | reverse complement strand
ATGATGACTGTTTGACTTCTTGAGTGATTTTTTTTTTTTTTTTCCCCCCTCTTCCTGAAGCAATAAAATTTTCTGGTTGTTGTAGGAATTCATAGGGGTGTATATGATCTTCTTTGAGTCCCTTTAAAAGAGAGAAGTCACCAGAATTTTTTACACAGGCGGTTCTTCCCTTACGATGCATGTCACTTTTTAAAAGGTGTGATATTCAAGTTATCCTTATCAGGCTACTGGGAACTGAATAGTGATGCGTTATTAAAAGAAACATAAGTGTTACTTTCTAGGTTAACATATAATTAGTTAACTGCAAGTCATTGCTTCAGTTACTTACTGCTTGAAAATGTAATAAAGTTGCTCATTACCATTGATGAGCCTTTAAAAAGATTAAAGTGACTGAAATTTATGTCTCTGGGATGGTTTACAGAGATGCTCTTCTTTGGTTGAGCCTTGAGAAAGGCTGTGCAGGGGGTAGTAAATCTGTTCCAAGCATTAGAGCTTAGAACTGGTCAGATAGCTCCTTCCACAAGACTGCTATGAAATATAAAATTATTGTTTCAAAAGGAAACATGGGAGACTTCAATCACATAAAGGACTGGTGCTAAGTAAATCGTTACTCCGGTTGAAAACCGCACAGGAGTCTTTACTCTCTCAGCTAACTATAACTGGGCAAACAAATGTCCCTTTTCATCCAAGGCAATGCTATGGGTAGATGTTACTTTCTTAATGCTGTCGTTAAAATGAAATCCTCTGTCTTGGAGAAATCTCAGCTTCTAGCAAGAGACTTAATTTTTCTAGCCTGGTTTGCAACTCTAGGGTGTCCAAGCGGAGGCTATCGCACAGTGACGGACTAGATGCTTCGAAGTGGGGAAAGATGCAGCTGAACCCAGGTGTGAGCGGTGGTTTTGTTGCTGCAGTTGTGCAGGGGAGCTGCAGTGCCGCACCCCAGGAGCGCGGGGTGGCTGGCACCGCTGCTTGGCATCTGGGTGCTCCCTGCTCTCTTCGGCAGAGAAAATCCACTTGAGGCAAAGCCGACGGAGGGTCTGAATTGGTTTCAGCCTAGAAGATGACATGTTAGCCAGTTTTTCACCCCCAAAATTAGCATGAAAGAGAGTAACGGATGGCAATGAAACAATTTTTTCCTAACTGCATAGGTTTGAGAAAGCATTTAACAGTTTCTATTGCAATTTATTCTGGCATGTTTCAAAGTGTTAGGGTATGCCAATAAAAAAATAGTTAACAAAACTGAGGCTTTAAATCAGGTTGCAACTTCCATATTTAAATAAGTCACTCAAATCTGTGTTTACTTTAACATAAACACTGGTGTCAAAAAAAAAAAAAAAAGGCAGCCTCCTTTTACCCTCCTATTTAATACTGCTCTCGACTCTGTTGTAGAAAATCCTAGACAGCCGCAGCGCATTTGTCACATAGCTTAAAAATGGTGCCAGAAGATTTCTGTTTTGTTGATGGCGCAATCCTCTTATGTGGCAACTCAACCAGTGTGAAAACAAGGACACACGCTACCCAGAAGACAGTGGGAATGGGGAAGAGCAACAACTCTTATGAGTTAAAAAAGTGTAAGATAGGATATGTTTCTGTTGTCTTCCAGCATTGTGATTCTTTAAGCTAAACATTGTGTCTTCCCCATCACCTTTGATATCTTTTGATAGACAGTTCTTCCATGAACTTGCCTGATCACTTTTGAACCCTTTTATGTTTAGGGATCTAAAGCACCCAGCCAGTATTACTGAAAAGCAATGAGAGAGGGGAGCTGACTCATGCTTCCCAGGTAACTTGTGAACAATAGGAGGTAGTCATAAGAAATAATGCTGCTGACTGGCAACAATCTGTGATGCTGTTTTCATGCTAAGATATTAATGAGTGAAAAATGGAAGTCTACCAAAAGGAAGGAGGTAATACTTAGATCCACCAGAGATGAGAACCTCAGAAATACAGGATAATAGGTGAATTGGCTTATGTTTTTCCTTTGGAAAGGAGCAAGTTTCTAGGATGCTTGGGCAAAAGGTGGAATGTTACCTTATTAATAATAGTCCTTCACATTTCCAAGGGTATGCCTACTCTTAAAGAGAGAGTATTAGATCAGATTTTAGGAAAAATACTTCCTTTTTTTTCTTTCTCTCCCTGCCCTCCCCCCATGAACAGGGCCGCCCAGCAGACATGAGGTATAGTAGGTACACAAAGGTTTCTGCTAGAAAGTGATAGTACTTACTTTTAGCTTTCTTGAACTCCTTTTAAAAAGGCACAGGTTATAAATGGGGTTTTCAGAGAGTTAAAACCAATGTATACTGAATGAATTTCATGCTGAAGCGCAGAGCTACTGTGATGCTGCCTGTACTGCAAACAGCTCATTCAATTTAAGAAGCTTTAGGTATGTTTACAACTGTCTTGTTCATAGATTTTTTCCCCATAAACTCCCAGCTATGCAGACCTGATGATTGAAAAGTCTTTTTCTGCATGTTTTCAGATAATTTTAAACAGCTAAGCAACTACGTCTAAGTAGTTCTGTTTGTGAAAGTTTATACGACCTAAGCTGTTGCCATTATTATTATATGGTGAATCCTGTACAGGGCTTAAATTACAAATGGTTTCAAGTCCTCCTGTGGTCACTGTTCCCGCAGCCCCCAGCATTGCCTCATGGTGACTGCAGATGTTACAGAGTGTTGAGCGGAGGCATCTCCCCCTCACTGTGCCGGGTTACGTACACTGAGATGTCGCATGTGCTGAAAACCTACTTGTGCTGCTACCCTGGCCCAGAGGTGAAGCCTGTGTCTCCTGCAGCACCACCTGTCCCGCCGGCTGGGCTGCGTTTCCCGGATTTGGTAGGGTTAGCAGGCCTTCCTCTCTAATGCCCCAGTCTTTTCGGTGGGCCCTCTCGGGGATGGGGAGTAAAAAGATCAGTTAGACTTCATTAATGACTAAGAGACCTGCTGTCAGTGCTGTTGCTTGCTGGATTAAAAAGCAAATTAATAAATACAATAGCAAGGCTGATGTGATCACCAAATGTATTCTACCTAGTTTATCTGACAAATATAGTTTGAAGTGTTTGTCTAGTTATTCTTCCTAAGCAATTATTTATGGCATACCGCAAAGTGCCATAATAAAGGCAAGCTTGCTCTTCGTTTCTCTGCTTTATTGAAGATACCAGACTGTGAGAGCTTATCAAAGCTGTGGGTGCAGAGGAGTGTCTGTTGGTTCCATTTAGATGAATCCTACAACAGAAAGCCCTGAGGAGCAAGGTGTCTGAGAAGTATTTTGGGGTAGTCGTCTTCCCCTGTTTCTGCCTTACCCCTTATCATTCCCTTGCTCTAATTTCTGACAGCTGCCTCCTCTTCCTGCAAAGAGAGGGCTCTACGAGCATCCCAGCTGGCTGTGGCCTTTCTGGGAGGCCCATCACAGAGACCTGGGTACCATGAGGACCAGCTCAAAGTGGCAGCATGAATTTAGCACTGCAGCATGTGGACTGTCTGGCATGAGTCTCTCGTAGTTTGGGCAGCCCCTGTAGACTTACTCTGTGAGTGCCTCTAAACTAGCAAAGCACGGGTTAATGCAATAGCCATCGCTGAAATTCTTCCTATCTGGTTCTTGCTGAGTTTCTCCAAGCACGTAGAAGTACTTGGCTATTCCTGTTCAAGAGTTTACTTTGCTCTCCTTTGAGCATGTATTATATAAAACACAAGGAAAGATGCTTACCTGAGTAGTGGTTTTCTAAAGTGTTTGAATTGAAATGCCCTGAAGGCAAAATGATAGTTTGAAGAAGAAAATCCAGGTCAGCATATGTGCACTGAATGCATCACTGCAGCAGATTTGACAGTGACTTGTATGGTGCAATAGACGCTGTAAGCATAGACCATTCATCCAGTGCTTTTTCTGTATTTAAAAAATAAAAAGAAAAAATAATACTGTTGTAGTGCCATAAATAACTTCTACATCTTTTCTTGGCTTTTCATACAGTCTGCTTTTTTTTTTTTTTTTTTTAATTTTGTATTCATATTGACAGTCTTCAAAGGTGCATTTGAAACTCAGCCTATTTACATTTTTGTTACTTTGTGATTTGTTGTCCTTGCAGATACTTGTTGATTTCTTCTCTGTGCTCCCTGTGACTTTAATTGATGCATGAAACTGCAATTAAATACTTATGCTAGTGCTTGCAGAGCAGAGCTTGGCTTAGATGAAAAGTACAAATATTAGCTCAATTTTATTTTTAAAGGCTTTCAGGATCATTTCTTTTTCAAGTCTAACACGTGTTAAAAATGGAATGCAGACATTGAAAAAAGAACAATAGTTTCTTCTAGCTACAAAAATGAGGCATTGATCTTGGTTGCTTTGCCTTTACCCTACAAATTTTACTTGTAGACTCCCTGAATAATTATTTATCCACTTGATGTATGGTATTTCATTTCAGTAACATTGTTTAAAGATGTGAATTCTTGTTTATGGCGTATTTCATTCTGACAGGAGTTTACAGAGACTTCTGTAGATAATTGTCAGAAAATACTGACATATATAGGTGCAATAGCTTTTGTCAGCAATTCTTTGCTCCTCTGGGTATTATGCATGGTTCTAATTGTGCCTTGATTCTAAAATTGCATGCTCTGCTGTATCAGAAAGCACGATGTGTTTCTGGGGTCTGTTGGTTTGTGACTGTTCCCTTGACCATAGGATTTTTCCTCATCCTCATTTTGCCACGTTCTGGCAGGCTGTGTTGAAAAGGCTGAACTAGGGTTGAGAAGTTCTCCCCCACCCATGTGGCCCTTTCTTTTCCCCTTGCCTCCTATGAAGATTAGCGCACCAGAAGGGATAGGGTACCAGCTAATGACAAGCCCTGATACTGACAGAAGCAACGTGACCCCATACTGCAATGCCAGCTGCTTTGGAGTTGGGAAAAGATCCAATTGCTTGGAGCAGCCTGTTTTGCAACAATAGCAGTAGTATTGGATTGTTTTGGGGTCTATATGCAGTGGAGGCTCTACTCTGTTACTGGTTTAACCTTAGATGTCTAGAGATAAGAGGGCCAACACATCCATTCCTATCACTCTTGTTTGTCAGCAGTTGCTTGAATGGGGCAGGTGGTCTTAAGATAACTGGACATGGATAAAATTAAGTTTTCCACATTTCAGTTTATAATTTGGAGCACCCCAGAACTGCAGGTTGCTTATTCAAAAGGCAGCCTTCTGCAGAGTCAGACTGGCTCTCTGGTTCCTCCCAGATGTGGAGCTGCCATCTGGAGGCATGAAACAGCAGCATCCAAAGTAAGAGGACATCAGGCTGGCAGGCTGACATGCTGTGCTCGTATGTCAATGATGATTGCGGTGGGGGGTTAATAAGTTAATGGAAGGCTACCCAAGAATTAGCTGAAAATCAGGGTACCGTGTTCATTGAGATTGTCTGCATGATCAGAAATTTTCCCAGAGTGGCACACAGATTGGACTTCTAGATTGTGTAGTATCTGTCACAGGGTAACAGGCAAGTGACCCTCTTAGTGGAGAAGTGGGGAAAGGGAAGGTTGCACACAACCATCTTCCACTATTACTGCTTGTTGGTAGAATTTGGTTTGCTTTTCATGTTGTATATATTGACTGGTTAATTATCATTTAGCTGTGTGGTCCAATCTATATCCCGCTCCTGTTAATAAGAAATATTATCTTTGTGACTTTCTTTAAAGCATTTTAAAGTTGCAGATACAGTTCTGTTTTGCAGAGAGGGGAAATTGAGCAGAATGAAGATAACTGACTGTTTTGAGGCCACACTGAAACTAGAGGCAGAGTTAAGTTTCCTCACAATCTGCAGTTCAGTGCACTGGCTGTTTTGGCTACGTGATCTCTCGGAAAGGAGGCTTGTCAAGGTGATAGAGGCAGTCTGGGAAATTAGAACTGCAAACATCAAAATTAAAAAGGTTTGCCACTTTTCCCCAGCCCCTGAAGAGAGGATCCCACCTGGCATACAGTGTGGTGGGAGATGGTGGAGAGGGATACCCCCTGCTCAAGAAACAGCTCTTCCTGTCAGAAAAATTTTCGATGCTAATTTTTGTTTGCTCTGGAAAAATTTGACTTTCCAGGAGCCACCGGCTGACTTAAGGCAAGAACATGATGTGTGTCCTCTTCCAAAGGCTACCTGTATTCAGGCATCTGGAAGATCTAATTATGTCTTTATTTCTGGAGTAAAAACCACTCAGTAGGGTTGTCAGGTGGCAAGGTGATGACAATTTATACTTTGTTACCTTGTGGTGACTCATGTCATGCATATCACGTCATACTGCAACAGTGAAGAGCACAGAGGGGCAGGCTGCGCATCGTTGCTTTGGTTTGTGTGCTGAACTGGATGTGAGTTCACCTTTGGTAGTCTAACAGGTTCTCTAAAAATGGGTCCAAAATGTTACTTTTTTGGTGGGGGGGTGGTGGAGTGGTGGTGGGAGCAGCTTTGTAGCTCTATATGTGTTTGATAAGCCACATCATCTTATAGCAGTTATTGGTGAAAAACAGAGGTTACAGGTATGCAGATGGGGATTTCTGAATTCCAAGTGGCTGTGATTTTTGGGTTTGTGTACCCCTGAAGCTGTCCCCTTCTCTGACTTCCATATTTTTCCAAGGGATGACATCATTTTATAATGCATCTTACTGCCAAGTGAAACAGTTGAGACTAATGAAATGATTGCATAATGCCACTGAAAATGTGCTGCAAAATACTTGGAAGACATGCGAAAAAATGAGCAGTCAGTTGTGACTAAGTCTTAAAGCAAGAGCATTAGTTATTTAAAAAAACAAAACAAAACCTACCAGAAACACAAAACAAAAAACCAACCCCATAGAACTTTCCTTGGAATTATGAAAAAATAAACACAAAATAATATGGAATCCAAACAACTAAAAGATTAAGGGGGCTTTTGATAGCTGTAAAACTCAAGCAACCTGTAGAAGTATAGAGTAATTGGAAAAGTGATGGTTGTAGCTCTGCTGAGAAGAGTATATGCAAGATTATGCTTAAATCTATTTAAAAACAAACATGATTGCCATGGGATTGGTTTTGCGGTGGAAAAGAGATTGTATCTTCCTCATCTTCAACTCGCTCAACTGTAAATAACACACTTAACTTGTTGAAGAGCTTCTGTTTCCTACCAGAATCCAGGTGCTTCTATGAAGATTAATTTAGATCATATGTCAGCTTGTGTTTGGAAGAGCAGCGGCACTGAGTGCTTCTGGAGTAAGACAGAAGGGCAGAACCTGTAAGCAAACGATCGCTGAAGAAGAGTGGGTTTTTCTCTGCTGCCTTGCAGTGCTGTGTGTTTCAGCTTGCTTTGTGAATAGACATAAATATTGCCACAGGCTTGCGTTTGTCAAAGTGGGTTTTATCCTCTAGCAGAGCTGTCGGAAAGTTTAAAGGAGTTCACGAAGTGTTTAAATGGATCAGGAAAGAGCAGATTGTTGTTCATTGGCTTCATCCGCTCTGTCTGGTAGGAGCTGGGGAGTAGCTGCACTTGCAGCTCGTAATTGCAGGTGGCTTCTGGTTCCCTGCTGTGGAGGAACTGAGCTGCTGCCAGCTCTTCTGAGCCAAGGAAAAGGAAAAAGAGGTTGCACAGGGCAAGGAGTGACTCAGAGGCAAAAGAGCGGAGAGAGAGTCAAGTTTGGGGGAAAAAAAAAGGAAAAAAACCCACTGACTTAAGCTAGCTTGCATGTGGACGTTGCATGTGGCCACACACTTATTTGGAGCAATGTTTGATGTTGGTACAGGCATTTACAACAACCATTGGATTCAAAGATTTTTTGGGGGCTTGCCTCAATAGTTGCATTTATCCCTCGGAGCTTTTATGTGCTTGGTTTGGTTCCTTCCTTTTAAAAGCCATTCTTACTCCTTGTCAGTAAGCTTGCCTGACAAGATAAACAGATAGTAGGTGGAATGAATTTATGGATGGTTTATTGAGCATCTAAAGAGAACCTAGTCATAAGATCATTAGTAATTATACTGTTTTTGCTGAAATAATTCCTTTCCAAGTAGCTGCTATCAGCAGGCATAAATTGTTAGACTCAATCTTGTAATTCAGGTAAGTGTGGATTAGAAGAAGTTAATATTCCAGGGAAAAGATGGATATTTATATGGAAATCACAACATTTCATGTGAACCATTTCACTGTATAGCATAAGCCACCAAATGTAGTTTTCATACATTTTTAGAAGAAAATGACTGTAACAGATGGTGTAAATTAACTCTGAGAAAGCTATATGATCAATAGACCTATGCAAGAGGGTTGAGGAGATGTTAGGATGTGATTTTTTTCAACAGTGGTAACGCATTTCTTCATCCTGTTTTGGTGTGATTAATCCAAAGCAATACGTACTAACCAACAAAATATATAGTCCAGCCAACATGGGAATTTTAGCTGGAGTGAAGCTGTATAGCTCCGTTGGTTTTTACTGGGGATATGCCAACTTTCTGCACTTGAGTAAGTGGCCAATAATCTTCTCAGAAACAAAACAGAGCTCCCTAAAGATGACTGTTTTGTGAAGAAGATACATATTCTGTAGTAATTTTGGCCTCAAAAGGTGCTACAAGATAACCATGGAAAATAGTCCAACTATTTGTTGAAATATTCCAGCTACTAGTTCGAAAAACTTTTGTTTGAAATTACATTATTGTTTACTTAAACTGATAAATGAGTCTTGGCAAGAGGAGACATCAGGGCTGAGCTCAGAGACATGCAAATGGTTCTTGTTTTCAGCAGAGCCACGACTGGCAAGGGAAGAACGGAGTGGTGCTCCCCGTGGTTAGCACAAAGCGTTACTGGCATCGAACCGTCTTTCACGACCTTGTTAATCAGGAAAAATAAAAATGTCACATAGGTATCATGCTAACCTGACACTCAGAATTAGACACACTTAATTAGTACTAAAGTTGTGTGAGTATTTTGTGACATTACTCCTGGAATTGTCCTTTGCAGTGTTTGTAACTTCTCTATCGGTTTAGTGTATTTTTTTTTTAAGAGCACTTTTAACCCTCTAAACAAGGTCACTTCAAATATATGAACAACTACACTCATTGTCATCAGGAGGATTTATGTGCACAGTGAGAACAGACTTTGTAAAAGTTTACTTTTTAAAGTCTTACCCACACACAAAGTAAGTTTTAACCAACTTAAAAAAAAATTAAAAAAATCCCCAGTGCAGAGGAAAGTAGTAAAAGTTACCACTGTCTCCAAATGTAGTTACACCGTGAGCTGATCTCAGAGAAAAACTCTGTCTGTACCAGAAAATCCCTGTTTGCCAACAGTGCATGAGCCAATATTTAAACAGGGCGTACTATTTGGGAAGAAGGCTCTGGGCTATTTCACCAGTGACTCTGTGGGAATTTGGCCTACCTATAGAAAAATACCTAGAAAAATCATGAGCTCCTGCATGAGCCAGCAACAGCTCCCAGGGATGCCCTGCCTGGAGGGACACGGATGCAGTGGGGGATGCCGGGTGGGGGACATTGCCTCCTCCTGGGGGGCCTGGTGAGGGTGCCCCCCATCCTCACCCTGCAGAGGGGACTGCAGGCACCTTTTGTGAGCCCCCATTTCCTTCTGCTGGCCTGGGGTTGAATGGTAGTCCTGGGAGCAGGGCATAGCCTGGCAATGGCTTAGCAGAGTTAGCTCAAACAAGCTACAGCTAACCTGTATTTCCTCAGTTCTTCACACAGGCCGAGGGGCAGTTTTGTCCCTTAAATCCTTAAATGCAGGAGCTTTGAAGCAGCTGTTAACAGGCCCTTGAATGATCTCTAACCCAGTAAGGTTAGCAGACTGGAGAACCCCTCCTTTCAAAATCATGAAAAAAAAAAAATTTGCCTTATACAGCCACACTCAGAAAGGAGTGTTAAACCACACTTAATATACAGAGCCAGATGAAAATTGGGTGAAAAGAAGGAAGAGGTGCTCAGAAAGGAGGATCTCGGGAGGAGGGAGGGAATAAAATCAATAAGGCTCAGAGTCATGAAATAATGTATAGCTCTGTAGCAGTGAAGCTGTTTCTTGGCTCTCAGCTGGGAGGGGAAGTCTGGAGAAGATCAAGGAGCAATAAACAGCATCAGTTTATAAAGAACAAATTCTGCCAGGCAAGTTTGATCAAAACTTTAGATCAAATTACACAAGTAGGTAATGCAGTGCTGGCTCTATCTAGGAAAGGATGAAACTGTATTGTAATGAAGAGATAGTCTTGCAGAAGCTTCTTGCCATAGCCTTCAGGTTGGCTCATATGTGGATATGTACTGCCCCGAGCGGTGGGCTGAGTGGCAGCTCACGGGAGGGAGTGGGGAAGAGCAATATGCAGGATTGGGAGGAGTATCCAGGGATCAGGTTTTGCTTAAGGGCTCAGCTGAGGAAAATAAAAGCCGATTCTTTAGTGAGGCTGTCAGACACATGGACTTGGGATCCTCCTTCCCCGACAAACCAACCTGTGTGGTGTGCCAAGCCCTGACCTGGACTGATGGCGACTTCATAAAATGCCATGTGCTGTTTAACGCTGTTACTCCGTGAAGGCAGAGGTGAGCTGCAGAGGTGGTTGAACTCACCTGTTGAATTTGCTCACACTGCTTGGAAAGTCAGAGAAATAATATAAATGAGAGAAAATTTCTAGAGAGCTTAAAAATGCACTCAAGAAATGAAATGAGTTTCAAAGTGGAAAAATACAAGCTAGCACATTTGGGGGGAAATAATTCAAAACACAGATACTCCGTGAAAGGAGAAGAGCCTTGGAAAGCAGCAGTGCTGGAAAGGACCTGGAGTTGCTCGTGGGAGGGAGATCAATAGGAGTTTGATGTGCGACAGGAAAGGCAAGCCAGCGTCTCTGTCAGGTTGCCTACAGGACTCTGGATAATCCTGCTGTAAGCCAGACACTTTTCCCAAGATTAGCAAGGAAGAATGATTTTAAAATTAGGATTTTCCATATTTCAAAATATTTTTTAACGAATGGGCTCTTGGTAGAAACATTTTTACTGGCTATGTTAAAACCACTCTTTTTTTAAAATAAAAGTTGTTTGTTTGTTTGCTTTTTAGTGACAGCTTCTAGGTCGTAGAATCAGAACATTGGGAATGGAGGAATCGGCTTTTATTACTGTGGTTGGTACATGCGAGTCAAATCTTAGCATGTTTAGTAAGTTGGTATGTCTGAGGATCTTTGCAGGTAAGGTCTTTAAAGTCCACATAGTGATCCATTTACAAACGAAGTAAAGAACACTTTCTAAGTTTTTATTTTTATAATAGATCTTATTTCTTTCCGAGCAATGTCTGGTCTACAGTGTGTGACTATCTTTGAGGAAAGGACCTCAGCTATCTTAAGTATAGCAAAAAAAAGGGGCTACTAGTGTTTTTGCATCCAAATTGCATACTATGTGGTTAGTGTGAAACAGGCATTAAAATAAAAGCATGAAGTAGTTAAAAACATCAGAAGCTTCTGCTTGAAAGACTTTTGTTATTTTAGAGCTGTAGCAATTCTAATTAGCAGACTTGTCCTTCACAGAGAAGAATATATCCAAAGGGCATGGCTGCAATCCAGCTGTAATTGCGAATGTTTCTTATATTCAGCAATCACAACTGTTGCCATTGGAAAGCACAGAGTGCATTCACCATTCAGGGAAGGATTATTTTAGTGAACGCAGCACTCTAATGAACACCTCACTATGTAAGTAATTTTGCTACTCAGTGTTAAGCAACCCGTGCACATGCATTTCCAAGGATCAGGCACTTTAGCAGCAGGAGACAGGGGTGGTGCTGACCTTCTCCCAGCATCTCTGTGTAGAAAGAACATTCTACCTCAGTGGTCCTCCAAATTCTAGTTAAGTTTATGAAGCAGGTCACATCATCGTAGAACGGCAAATATCTGTGCTTCATTCATAGTTTTGATAGTATTTGGGGGGATTCTCAGTGTAGTGCATTTTCTTCTTAGCATGTTGGTATGATTGATTGAAGTTTGAACTTGGTAGTAACGAGGGCTTCTGTTCAGCAGCGCAAAGCCAAACTATTTGCACCAGTAGCCGCCTGCTGTTCTTTCTGCTGGGAGAGTTGAGGGTCTTCCACATGTAGTTTGGGGAATGTCACTGCTGGGTATTAACCTCACAGAAACAGCTCTTGCTAAGCACACTCATTTGGGAATAGGGAAGGATAGATAATCGG
>NW_009633006.1:19991-30409 GCF_000690535.1 Cariama cristata | reverse complement strand
CCCCTCCCCGCCCCCCCCCGTTGCTTTTTCACAAGAAAGAATCTGTCTCCTGCCCATGATGTGCTTTTGGAAATAAAGCGGTTCAACCCAAGCAGGATAATCTTTCTGCATTTTTTCAGGTTGTCACTTACAACAGTCTTGTGTTCCAACAGCTTTTATGAGTGTGCATGCAGTTTGAGAGCATTTTTAGAGGAACATTATGCAAACATTCAAGTCAAGATATAAAACATCTTCAAGCTACATTTTTAGATGTGGCAATAAACAAAAGTCTTTGTTCTTTTTTTGGGGGGTTAAACATGACTTGAGGAGACAGGACAGGAAAGTCTATTACCAGTATGAGCAGTCATCTAAGTTTAAAAACCCAAACCGACAGCTCTGCAATATAACAGTATGGGGGTTGCTGTGTTCTGAGGGAGGCGTTTCAACTGCTTTTACATTGTACGTGTTGCTGAGAAGAAGGAAGTTGACTTAAACTATCGATGAAGGATATTTTTGCCAGCCAGTGTGCTGATGCTGGAAATACGTTGGGACTTTACTGCTGGTAGTGAAGTTGCAGACACACGTAACTGTGGAACTGGACCATAGCCACAGTGCAGGTACAGCTGCAGAGTGTTTGCTCACTGTCTTGAACTGTATTAGAGAAAAGGGTTTGTGAAACTCACAGTATGGGGCATCCAGGGCTCTCCTTTGGTATTTGTGTATTTGGCACGTGCAGGTTTTGTAGCGACACTTCTGTTGTTAGAGCACTGCAACTCCTACTGTTTTATATGGCAGAGCTCAGATTCCTGGTGTCTGCCTGGGTGCTAAAAGGGCTTTGCCTTGGCATAGTTGGCAGACCCTAGTGCCACTAGATGATGTTATTGGAACCAAGGGGATAAATACAGGCAGAGCATTTCAGATTGGTATTTGTGGTGACATTTAGTTCTGCAAGGCTCTTGCACAAAGAAATTAATGATGATGGACTTGGTAAGTACTATATGGAAAATGTTTATAATATTGAGCAAGAGATTGGCGATTCCCATAAGCATGGGAATAATCCTACCCAGGGTGACTGAATGACTCAAATTAAACTCCTGCTAAGGAAAGGTTTGTAGGAGCTTCTCAAAATGTGGAGGAAATACCTCAGGTTATTCAGGTTTATACTTCTAATAAAATAAAAGAGAAAATCCCGTACTTCTCTTTTATCCTAAAATCTCAGCCTATGTTTTCCTACTAGCATGTATTACAAGTGATTGTCTTTTGAGGCAAATGTTTTACATCTGTTGTCTAGGGCTGATGTTCTAAACGACATGAAACGGAAAAAGAATAATTCCATCTATTGACTCTGTGCAGCCTTTTTATCAGACTCATTGGAACTGAATTCACCATGTGTGCCTTTTTGTCAGGGTCAGTAATAGCTTTTTCTAAGCATTTATTTGTTAGAGGGCTCTGTTTTCCGTGCAAGGTAAGTAACCTTAATACATGTGCCAATGTACATTTTGAACAAAATTATGGAGTAGTTGCTACATTTTTTTAAATGGCAAGTTTACATTTTTTTTTCTCGTTCTGTCTTTGCAAAGAAGTTAAAAACCTAATTTTTTGAATGAGTGAGTCTAACCATCTTTTCTTTGCTTCTGTGCTGTCTGAGAGAGATTATTCCCAGAGCACCTTGTGCATTGTGAGTCTTTCTTAAATAGACTGTTAAAGCCGGTAAACCAGAAATGTCACTTACGAGCTATATTATGGGCTAGAGACACCTTTAATTGGAGCACCATGTCCCATCTTTACATTGGAAATAGGATACAGCTCCCCTGTGGAGCACTACAAAAGACAACTTCAGATTGTGTTGTGTGTGAATTTACCCCTGCTTGAATTTGGCAGTCTTAAAAGGAGTTTCTTTTGGTCCCTACCAAAATAGCCCCTTCCGGCTGAGCAGTGGGGGTTAGCATTTAGCCCTGGATGTACCTGTCGATGTCACACTTCCTTCTTCACTGCCTCCTTTTAAAACTCTTCTTACTTTAATCTCTTTGCACTTCCCCCTCCTCCTTTTCCAAATTTTGGGAGAGTTCTGGATCTCCTTGAGGAACAGGTGCTTCTAATGAACTTCAGGAAAAATAATCTCTGTGGTCATGTTCCTCTTCCCCAGCTCCAGCCAGATCTGGCTGCTGCTTTTGCTCATTAGATCGAGGATGCAAACAGCAGCAGATGCCTGTTGGTGGTAATTAGATAAAAGAAATGAGTACTGCGAATGCTGCAGTGAGAGGGGAGTTGCTTCCCAGACAGGTTGGAGAAGGATCATTCCCATTTTGAAGGGCTGTTGTTAGACCTTCCATAGCCCTGCTATTCTGACTGTTTTGCTAATTAAGCAAATGCACCTCCTGTCCTCTGTCCTTCTAGTTTCTTTCTGACTTTTACATGTCTCTCATTCTCCTATTTTCATTTCACGTGGCTTTATTAGGTGTTCATTGGTTATTGTTAATCTGCACCCCTGTGTAGTGACAATCACTTGGAAACACTGATTTCTTCCTGGCTTTCATTTCCCAGAGTGTGGCTTCAGCTGCCTGGGGACACAAAGGGGCAAGTGACCTTTATTGCAGCTTGGGCTGCAATAGCTGTGTTTCAGGGTGGCTCAGCTGCAAGCTTGTGGGCTGGCTCTGGCTTTTGGGACAGGTTGTCTTCTCCTCTGACCAGAGGAGGTGGGAGATTGCTGCAGAGAGACAGGGAGGAAAAGCTGTTGGTTAAGAAGCAGCAAAGGATGAGCTGCCTTACACTAGTTGCTGTGCTGAGCTCAGGGAGGGTAATGGGCCTGGGTATCTCCTCTTTACATCCTCACCCACAGAAAAGGCTTCCTTGGGCATGGAGGGGCTGTGGACAAGTGAGTCTGGGAAGAGGAAGGATGTGGTGACATCTTGCTTTTTACGCCAGTGCTTTGACTGATCTGGTAGCCTGAAAATAGGCAGAGGTAGTTATAAATGGCACGAAGACTGGCACGACAGGGCTGCAGGAACAAACAGTGGGGAGCCTCAAAAGCATCCTCTTGTGCTTTACCCAAATTGACACCTAACCTGTTGGCTGGCTTCAACCCTGCTGTATTCCTATCTCGGGATGAGATATGAATAGTTTGCATTTAAAATGCCTTTTTTTTTTTTTTTTTTTTTTTTTTTAACAACAAGCTACAAGTGCTCCATTGTGTATTAACACTCATAGTTCTTTGAAAACTGTGAATATGGTGCAAACTCCTTTTATGTTTAGTGGGAGTGTGCAAAGTCCACTCCAGCTAGCTGGCTTTGTGCTTTGCTATTACTTTGCAAGGTTCTTAGCTGTCAAGTGGACTTTACCAGCAGCTATGTGTGATTGCAGTGTTTCATTCCAAGTGTGGCAAGCTCTCCTAATACAAATTTTTGCATGGTGTTCGATCTAGGCTTTTCCTCTTCTGCTCTTGCTGTACAGGTTGGAAATTTCTCATCTACATGACCAGTTTCCTATTCCAGTGTGCCTGTTACAAACTGCCTGGCTGCTTGGGGTGCAAGCGCTCCCCTTGCTCCTGTGCTGTTAGCCAGGAGCGTGCCCAGCCAACACAGCTCACCCGAGACCTTGTCAGTGCAGACCAGGAGCCGGTGTGTCCCGTGCTGCCCAGTGCGGCTTAGTTGGGGGTGTGCACAGTGCTGTGGGAAGAGCATGGGAGCACTGGGCACCGAGAGGCCATTTCAGCCCCGGTTTTAATGGCTGCCTTGCCTAGAAGGCCTTCGTGGTAAGCAGAAATCAATTGTACCTCAGAGTAGCTAGAAGGAAATGGACATGCTTACTTATGAAGTTTAAGGAGGACAACACTTTTACAAAGGCAGGGATAAATAGAAATTAAAAAGTCTGCACAATAACCCTGTTATCTACCTTTCTCTCTATTTGGGTTAGCTCCACAGGCTCCTCTCTCCTCACAGCATGTTCAAGGCTTCCTGGTGGAGGCTTTTATGTTTATTTTCATCCAGGTATTGTGCTTGCAGAAGATGATCTGGAACTGGGGCTCCTTGGCTCCCTTCTAGTCTTCCAACCCAGCTGTGGGGTTTTTTCAGGTGCAAAACCTTCCCTCAGGAATTTCTTAATCCTTACTTTGATTGGGAAGATATTTTGGTGTCCCTCACAGTAGTTAATTGGCTGTCCTTTTTTTGCTTTGGGAAATTACGAAGCCCCTTGGATGTGGCTGAACGAGATAAGAAACTGCCCAGACATTTAAATTGAGTCCATTCAGGGTTTAGCCAAGCAGAAGTGCCCTTCTCAGCAAATGAAGCAGAATGACAATAACTCTTTCTTTCCAGGCTATACGGTGACCAACTCTCAGAGCATATCGTTTTTGCGTTATGAATGCTATGGCCGCTATAAACACTTAACTTGCTAATGACATTTTAGGCAGTTATGTAACTGGGCTGAACGCAGGCGGCTTGCTTTGGGCTCTTATCTGAGTTTAAAAAAAAGTACAAATCAGTATGTTGTGAGCTATAACTCTCAGAAAATCAGTTACATCTTTCAAGGAGACTAATTTAGAAACAATGTTAGGTAATTGATCAGTCTGATGTATTTGATGTGAAGTTCAGTAAATAAAGATGCTAAGTAGGATGGCGTATCATTTTACAATGATGGTAATAAACCAGTCCAGTGAATTCTTTCTGCGTTTCTAATGCCATATTTGGTTTGCAATACCCTGCCCTCACATTATTTTCTTACTTTTCACAATAAGCCATGAAGTGCTAGTTATCACAGGAGTTAGATTCCCACAAATGGCTTAGGGGAATGTTTTAATGCATCCGTGGCTGTATCCTTGACTGTCTCTCCTGATGCTATAATTTGAAAGCAGATAACAGCTGCAGATAAAACCAATGACATAGCGTATGATTCACATGGGAATGGAAGAGGAACCTCTGAGAAATATACTCCCTCTTCAGAGAGAAACATCAACATATACAGTGGAGTATGTCACTTAATGAGCTTCCTTAGTCTGCAGGTCAGACCTGACATTAACCAAAGTGACTTGGAATAATTTTGACTGGATGACTTAAAAGGTCATACGTAAAATGAGTTTTGCGGTCGCAGATGACTTTCTAATGGATTACAAGCTTTACCATGAAAACATCGGGTACAATCAGTTTATACTTACAAGGGGCTCTAAGATTGATTAGGTGAAATTAAAAAAAGCAGAAAGGCAGGTTGAATTTCTCTTAGGGTTCACGGGACTTAATTTCTTCTTAGACACTGAGAGCCCTTCAGCTTGGGGATTATCTCCCAAGCAAAATAATCACTTTCCATCTAGGGGCATCTGAAACTAAACTGGATGAAGTACTGGAAAAAAACCTGTCAAGAGCAATCTAGCACTAGTAGTAAAATGGACTGCATAACCTCAGACTGTTTGAAAAGGCCATGTTTACCATGTCAGCAGAGAGTACACTGCAAAGTCTGGCATATCATAATTATTTTGCTCCTAGTGTACACAAATACTGCAATGCCTCAGATATCTCCTGATAAAAGCTGATGTGGCTGTGCTATATTTCTGTCCCTTGGACCTCATATTAATGTTGAGGGAGACCATTTTCAGCCTGTATTTTTGCCTTCCAGCTACCTCAGGACTGAGATATCCTAGCCAGTTGTACAGCTGATGAGGACATGAGGTTTTTTTTTTTTCTTTGATCAGAAAACAAGACTCTCGTTTTCATGTTTGAAACCTATCTTATTGGGATATGCATGAACCTCTTTCTTCTCGCCACTAATAGAATTACGAGAAAAGAAGTCTTCAGACAGATGAATGCAGTATTATTGTAGTAAAGGACGTACAATAAAATTCTGTGGAAGGGTTGCAGAACCTGGTTAATGGTCATAAACATTTTACATGCGTGTTAATCCCACAGATGCTGCTGGTTGGTTAGCTGCTCACATCTTTGAAATTAGGTGGTTGTAGAGGTAGTGACTGTGATGGATTTGTGGGCAGTTGTTTTATGAAAGCTCATTCATGGGAATGGGGTTGCTCTTGAGTTCCCAGTTGATGTGTTCTCAGAGACCAGGGAGTGAATACAGCACTAACTCAAGTGGAGAACTGCGTTCTTGAAAGTCAAACCTGAGTCTGGTTCCCTTTGAAGCTATTTTAAATTTGTATTTTCAGATGCTAAGGTTGACAAGTCCTTGTTCGGTAGCCTTATTTGAGCCTGTAGGTCCTCCTGGGTTGGCAGACTATATAAAAGCACAGATGTTCACTCGGTGTTTAGTCTGCAATTGCAGAAATAATTGCACAGTCTATGTATTTCATTTATTTATTCAGATATGATATTTTTATTTACTCTTTACCATTCCTGCCATATTTAGATCTGAATTAAAATGACTTTGTAATTGGTTTGCATTACTAGGTAATGATGAGATGTGGGAATAGCTGTATTTCAATCTAGAGGATATTTAGGTAATACAATTTTAAGAGTAAACAATTTGTTGTCTCTCACTTTTTGGAACAAAGAAGCTAATTCATGTTCTTTTGAAAGTGATTTTCATTTGTAATGGTAGAACACGCTGGATAGTGTGTGACAGTATGACTGAAGTTTTTATCAATGACATCCATCTGCTTGGCTTGTTTTGAAAAGCAGCTTGAAATATAATATGGGCCAAAGCATAAGTCTCTACTGCTTCTTTTTCCCTCTTACTATACAGAGGAGAGTGCTTGTTCATGGAATGCCTTAAATTAATTGTTATTCAGAATCAAAATTACAAAAGGTTGCATGTTGTAATTTGTTTGTTTGTTTATTTCTTATGAGTGGTACTGAGAAGTGTGAACCAGACATTGAAAGCAGGCTGTTTCTGTAGAGGCTGATCATGGCTGGTGAGCCTGCATTAAGAAACCCATTTGACTTTAGAGAATAATTGTAGGGTAGTCAGTAAATGTTCCAGTCTTCCCACGTGGAGTACTGGTAGGGCTGGCTGCTGGATATTTGCTGAAAGAGTTTGGGATAATAGAGCATAGTAAATGAGAAGATTAATTAGGCAGAGGATACAATGAAATTGTAAAAAAATTATGATGAAAAAAGCAAACATATCTTTCTAATAAGCTTTTCAAACTCAATAGACATCTATTTTTGAGTCAGTAAACGACTGTTATCATAAAATGGAGGAGCTGCAAAGCTGCTTGGGGCACAGGGTGGGGAGGATGGTTGGCAGTCTTTGGGTGAACATCTTTAGAAGAAAAAAACTTCTTGCTTGAGTAGATGTTCTTGGGAGAAAGTTCCCATCTGTGACAAAATATAGGAAAGTTTTTTGCGTTCCGCCCCCAAGTTTATTTAAAGGAGATGAAAATTTGAACACTGTATTTTCCATAGCCTGAGAACCAGATTGTTCAGCACTTGGTCATCAAGGACTGAAAAGCTTTATTTATGAAAATCTGAGTGATTCTGCTAAGCAGGCGTTCAGCATAAAAGCTTTGTTTTCAGATTCTTTGAAAATCGTTCCGCAGTAGTGGATGCACAGTAGGTATAGTAAATGTCCAGCTGTATCTAGACATGAGTATGAAATAATGCTGCTGTAGGCAGCAGGCTGGTAAGAAACTGCCAGCCTTCCCGGGGTGCAGCGAAGGTCTGGGCCCTTGGCACGCTCTTACGGAGGGGAAGGGTCTGAACAAACTAACTGCTTTGCTTTGAGCTTTATTTTGGGGTCAAAATGTGAAACTGTCTAGCACATTTCTGTTGCATGTGACTCTTAAAAGCAGGTTTTAAAATTTGTTTTCAATTTTCTTTTAAAAATAAAGGAAATTGCAGCAGATAGAAAGAATACAGCAGTGCTAGAGCTTCCTGTAGGCAAAAATGTTTGCCTCTCTGACCTTCCTTTACAGGATTCATTTATCACGTTAGTGGGAGGGCTGGATTCAGGTCACCTCGTGGGATCCTTCAGACATTCATCTTACTGTAGGTAGCGCAAGCCATATCAAATGCTTTTGGATTACAGGTCTCATAATAATTGCTCATAATCTGTGTATGGTGTGGAACTCAGAATGCCTTTCTGAGCTGGCGAGCAATCGCAAACAAAGGTTGAAGAGAGTCAGCGCGCCCAGCCTGCAGATCTGTGCAGGTGAGTCCCCTCTTGGGCTGCAGGTCAATTTGACCTGTTTTAGAGCTGGAGCACAGCAGAGCATGTGGAGAACTTGTGGCCATATTTAGGCTGTGGTGCTGCCCATCTCCTACCATAGGAGTCTCCTGTGGAAAAAAGTGATGACACAGAAAGAGCAGTGATCTTATGATAATGAAATGGTTATAAAGATTGACAAGCAGACTTTCTGTCACCTTGGTTCCTCTCTCTTACAGGCTTTAGCTTGTCAATCTATTACCTTGTATTAGTAGGGCAAGGTCCATGGTCTGTTAGACTAGGCTGTGGGGAAGTTGAAATCTATGTTTATTACACCCAAACTGGCTGAAGTAGGCCAATAAGGTAGAGGCTCACTCTAATAAAACCTGCAACTTAGTATGATGACAGCAATGGAAAACAATTCCACTTTAATTATAGACTAAAGAAACATCCTTATTTCAGATTCTTAAATAATGTAGAACAATTTCCAAATTTTCTGTGGCTTTAAATACTGAAATGAAGACCTGTTCGGTGGAAGCTCTCACAAACGTGACACAATGTGGAAACTTGGAGTATTTTATGCATATAATAAGGTTGGTTTGTTTTATATGGAAAAAATATTCACTGCTTCTGCAGTGGCAATTTATATTACTGCAAGACTGCTGTCTAGATGAAGAGTCACAGTTTTGCTTGCAAGTGGAAGCAGCGGCTTAAACTGCTGGACCATTTTCTTTGTATTACTCTTACATTTAATTTATTTGTAATACTACATGTAGTGATTTTGGCACAATGTAGATCTAACAAGCACTTCATTAAGAATTTGGAGTCTGACCCATTAAGAGTTTAGTATAAGGCTTCCACTATATTTATGGTGTTTCCATATGTAAGAAGCAGAGAGGGAGGAGCAAGTACCGATCTGGTCATTTGGCACTTTGGTTGTATCTCTCCAGACGATGAGGCATTGCATCTTTGGGGAATGCCTTTGTCAGCCGAGGCCGAAGGCATTGGGGGGAATGGGTCGTGCGCTTCCTCTGCCCCATCCCTCTCTGGAAAGCAGGCAGGGCTTGGGAGTTTGGGCTCCTTGTATGCTTCTCCCTCTCCCACAGCCAGGCTGGGGAGATGAAGGGAGAGGGTGCTGGAGGGCTGGCTAACTTCACTACTAGTAAGGGTGAGGGACAGATTACTGCCAATTTTAATCCTTGAATGGAGGAGTGTGCATCTAGGAGTAAAAGTCTGCCTTGTGCTGGTCTGAGGTGGTGCGACCAGGCTGTCTTCCTGTAGTGCATTTTCTAAGGTTTTAAAGATTGTTATTTTCCTTCTAAAATAGAATTATCCAAAACTTATTTGAGGAAGAGAGACCCAAACTGTCTTTGCAGAAATGACTCACTAACCATTTCAAAGCCTAATGCTCTGTGCTGTCTCTTGACAACTGGATTTATTAACAGAGAGAGAAAAGATGGTCTCTAATTTACTGTGTTTTCAGTTGAGACTGAGGAGTGGTAAGGAGCTGATTTACAGTGGCGAGCAGTGCAGAGAAATCTCGAGGTCTGTAGAAGACAACTCTCTGTGTGCAGAGAAGGCACTGTGTGACTAGTACTCCTTTGAGGGAGCAGCAGAAAATGGGGGTGGCTTGCTGGCATTGTCCTCACTGTGAAGAAGTCCTTGAGACAATTTGTAAAAATATACAAAAAATGAACTGTTGTTTCAAATGAAACTGGGGCGGGGGGTGGTGGTGGTGGTGAAGGGAGTAAATGGTTGATTGAAATTATAGTTTTTAAAAGCTGGTTTCAGGGAAAACAAAACCCACTGAACTGGACTAAGCATTGTTTTAGTAAAAAATTTTATTATAGTGTGGAAAAAAACATGACGTAAACATCTGTAAAAGTTCAATTAAGCTTCCTCAATTCATGCTTCTCTAAGGTTGGTTGGCCTGCTAGGAAAACTCTTCTTAAACATGCTGTCTTTTGGGTAGGTTGATGCATTTTTCAAATAAGAGAAATGGGAAATTTAAGGTAGAAGAAAGAGTAATAAATTAGTGGTGTGAATATATTAATCAGTCTTAGTATAGATGGAATGAAAGATGTCATTAAATTGACCCTGGTGAATAAAACCCTACTGTTTTAGGCTTTGACTAGTCCCAATACATCTTTCAAAATCTGGCAATCTTACAAGCACTGAGGATGGATTTCTGTCTAGTTGCTGGTGTTCACACATAGATGTTGCTGCCATCAGGTACACAAGGACTGTTGGGATACCTGCTGTCACTGCAGGACCTGGCTGTCATTCAAAAAAAGGCGCTCAGTATATGGTTAAATTTCAGATTGCAAACCTGCCATTTGAAATAGGGATGATATTTT